>NC_142803.1:73700455-73752021 GCF_049724085.1 Artemia sp. Qi Xiang Cuo
GATATACCATCATTATCAACATTATCTGATTTAAGTTTCTTAATTGCTTCAATTACGGAAAAAAGAGAAATGGAACACAGAGACGCTGAGATAGAGGGGTCCTAAGAATAGTAGAAAGAGAATGAGAATACAAAGAATGCACAAGATAATTCATATTAGAAAAAATAGATGAGTAATGGTCATGACAAGCAGAAGCAGGAAGACAATCACCACTTGGTACATCTCTTCTAATCGATTCAGAATTAATAACTTTTCGCCATTCTCTGTTTGACACTGGAAAATCCATACCACGATAACGCATAGACTTAAGATATTTTTTATATTCCTTGCGGGTCTTACGCTTAAGGTCAGAAACATTACCACAGGGCGGTCTATCACATTCATTCCAAACTTGCAACCAAAACTTAGCTTTATTTTTCAAAGTTTTTAAATTAGGATCTAAAGACCAAATAGGTTTTTGCGTACCACGTCTAACACGTTGCAGCGGCAATACAACTGCCTCGGCATCTTTTAAACATTTAATTATTTGATTATACTAGCAATCCAGGTCCTTTTTGCAATTCCCGTGTATAGAGCTCTAAAGCAGATGATAGGGAACTCGTAGAGCAGACTGCAGCCTTGTTAGTGTAAACGCATAAAAAGGAACATCAGCTTTCTTCCAATTACTTTTTTCAAACCATTTTGAAGACTGGGGTACTTTGCAGAAACTTGCAGGGTTTAAATTCAGCGTAAGAGTAAGTGAGATAAGGAGATTGTCTAAGTCTTGTTCTTC
The DNA here is from genome assembly GCF_049724085.1 of Artemia sp. Qi Xiang Cuo. Lineage (NCBI taxonomy): Eukaryota > Metazoa > Arthropoda > Branchiopoda > Anostraca > Artemiidae > Artemia > Artemia sp. Qi Xiang Cuo. The sequence goes on from NC_142803.1 coordinate 73,701,228, forward strand.
AGCATGTACAAACACTATTGATGTAATAATACTAGGTGAGCAAATAATGTGATCAATTTGCTCTTACTGCCTGAATGGTGAATATAAGAATACGGATGAGTTTTGGGTATAATATGATAAGATGGAAGGCAATCCAACAACAAATCACATCTCACTGATGAGTTATTTATATCCGCATTGAGGTCACCAATGATCATATAATCTAGAGAAATAGAAAGAATATTTTCCACTAGAAACTTCAACGTGTTACAGGCTTTAGCAAATCTAGCCATCGATCTAGTGGAACGGTCATCATAAGGCAGATAAGAATTTATGAAAACTATAGTGCCCATACGAACAGCCAAAAAAAACTCATCCGAGTAAAAAATCACCGGCGAAACCAAATTAGGATTGTGCTTAAAAACACAAGCTAGTTCGCCAGATGGCCGGCCTCTTGTGGCTCTGGTAGCAGTAAAAAACACATCATGATGAAGGCTACGACGCAAAACGCTAATGCTAGAGTCTGTAAGAAGATGCTCCTGTAAACAAACCAAATCAAAATCATAGTAGAACTCATCAATAACGAAATTCTTATCCTTTGTACCATTAATATTAAACGATATTATTGAAAACTCCAAAGTCATTGCAAAAAAAGGGAGCGTGACATTAGTTCCTTAGATATAGTGCAGGACAAGCTATAAGAAGTATGATTTTTACCACAGTTAGCAAACTTGGGAACAGCACTACAAGGACTATCCTTAGTAGAAAGATGAGGCTAAGTACATCTTGCAAATTTTGGGACATTGCTGGTGCAAGCACGTTGAACGTGATCGCATGATTGGCATTTGAAGCAACATTTAGGTATTTCTTTAAATACATGAATTCGAAAAAATTCATATCCCACTTTAATTCTTTCTTTGAAATAAGCGGACTGAGTGAAGGAGTCTTCAAATTCCAGCTTGACTGACATAGTCTGGCCCAGTCGATTTGCACTTATTATACCCTGCAGTCTTTTAATAACTGAAAGGTCAACATCAACTGGGAAACCTCTGAGAATCCCAAAAAAGCGCTTGGATCGTACTTTAACTGTTGCTCCGGCAATAAAGTTCTGAACGGATGTACAAAAATCTTCAGTTGCAGATTTATCAATATTGACATACCATCTGTCTTTAACAGGTTTCACAATGCAAACTAATTCATGCCCAGCTATTTGATCGAGAACAGATTTGCGTTTAATCGGATCAGACAGATCTGAAGGCACTTTAGAAACAATAACTGTCGTATGAGTGTCAATTGCTGGGGTAGGTTTCGGAAGTTAAGGAAAATTCAACTGATAATTGTCACTTTTCCCTGACATTTCAACAACCACTTGTTGTAGCTCATTAAACTTAGAGAGTAAAGAAGTATAATCATTTGCAGGGAGACATGGCACCTCTGTAGGTTGCTTTATCACAAACGTACGTGCAAAAGTGTCACTATTGTCAAGAGATTTAGACAGAGAAATAATGTCACTAAAATGATTAGAAAGTGCGTTGTTCCCCTTACGTACTGGGCAATCCAATTCAGGTGCACTTATTTGCCACAGTAAACTTTTAGCTTTTTTGACTATATTCACGTCAAAAAACTCCATACCATGTCTTTTAATAATATCCTCCTCAATTCCGCTTAGCAAATTACTTTGAATAAAATTCAGAACAGGAGAATATACAAGTTCAGGCATTTCGTCTGAGCTTTTCATGGCTATCGCACTCACCACAAATTGTATATATATATATATATATATATATATATATATATATATATATATATATATATATATATATATATATATATATATATATATATATATATATATATATATATATATATATATATATATATATATATATATATATATATATATTCATATATATATGTGTGTGTGTGTGTGTGTTTTATTATATAGATTTATTGAACCTGAGTAAATATAATTGATAAAACTCAAGAAAAGGATAGGTGGCTAGAGTAGACAACTGGCAAGGTGGCTACTAATTTCTGACTTGCTTTTATAATTTACAAGAAATATTTGACTAATCTTAACCAGAGAAAGAAACTGCAAAAGTCTCTTAAAAAAAGAGATTAAACTCTTAAATGGTATGGAAAAGAGGTTTTTTTAAACCTCTTGTGATAGCCATAAATATATGAATATTTAATAATTTTGATTGGATGTGTTTGGGAAAATAATGGGTGTGAGAGAGGGGTTAGTTGCCCTTCAATCAATTTGAATTATTAAAAAGGGCGCTAGCCCTTTTAATTTCCAATCAAAAGAGCCCCTTTTGAAGTTCCTACGACAACCCTTTCTATAAAAACCATATATTCCCCAAAGGCAAAACTTACAACCCTTGCACAGAGGGCTGTGGGGGGATTGTTATACTCAGAGACATAATTTCCAGAATTTTCAACTACGTAGAACAAAATGTAAAAATCAAAATTTCTATTGGATATATTTGGGGAAATTTTGGGCCTGGGAGGGGTTTTAGTTTTCCTTCAATCGCTTTTGACTATAAAAAAGGCACAATTCCTTTAATTTACAACTGAATTAGCCCTTTTCAAAGTTTCTATGACAACGCTCTCTGTAAAAACCTTATGTGCCCCCAGGGCATAACTTACAACCCTTGTCCTGAGGGATGTGGGGGGTTATCATCATCAAAGACATAATATCCAGAACGTTCAACTACGTTGAAAAAAAACCTCAAAATTTTGATTGGATGAATTTGGGAAAACGGCCAGCATGAGAAGGGGGTTAGTTGCCCTCCAATCCGTTTCGAATAGACTATTAAAAAGGCACTAGTCCTTTCAATTTTCAATTAAATGAGACCTTTTTGATGTTTCTACGACAACATTTTCTAAAAGAAACTACATATACCCCCATGGCATACCTTACAACCATTGTCTTGAAGGCTTTGGAGGGGGGTTGTCATCCTCAAAGTCCCAATATTCAGAAATTTCAACCACGTTGAATAAAATTAACTATCTCAAAATTATGATTGGATGTGTTTGGGGAAATGGTGGATTTGAGAGGGTGGTTAGTTGCCCTCCAATCGGTTTTGACTTAAAATTGGCACTAGTTCTTTCAGTTTCCAATCGAATGAGCTCTTTTTGAAGTTCCCAAGAAAAAGCTTTCAATAAAAACCTTATATGCTTCCAGGTCATAACTTACAACTCTTGCTCTGAGGAAACAATTTCCAGAACTTTCAACTACGTTGAACAAAATGCGTATCTCAAAATTTTAATAGGATGAGTTTGGGGAAATGGTGAACATGAGAGGAGGGTTAATTGCTCTCCAATAACTTTTGACTAATTAAAATGGGAATAGCCCTTTCAATTTCCAATCCAATGAGTTTTATTTTGTTTTTTTACGACAAAATTTCTGTAAAAATTTTATATGCCCCCGAGGCATAACTTAAAATCGGTAACCTGAGGGCTCCGAGGGGGTTATCATCCTCAAAAACCTAATTTACAGAACTTATAACTAGGGTAAAGGTACCGATGATTCAACAGTTTTTGTAAGAAAAAACAGTTTTTCTACTCCATAAGTCCTATTTAAAGACTTTTGGTTTGAAAAGGGTTTCAGTACGTAGGAAAAACATCTAGAAATCTTATTGTTAGAAGTTTTTTTTCTGAAAAGGGTACAAAACTCTGATTTTCCGAAATTAGAGCATTTTCACCTACAAATTCAACACAACAAAGAAGTCACCTATTTTTGACGCATATCAGATCCCAATTTGACACCTGTCGAAAAACCTGGGGAATACCTGTGGGCAGAACTTGGTATATTTGACACGTATCAAAATACTCGGGGTCTAGATGTGGGTGGAATTTCGTGTAATCGACGTGTATATTCTTGTTTCTTTGTTTTTCTAAAAAAATTGTTTCAAGTATGTAGTATTTAGTATAACAAAATTGGTTAATAATAAGGAGTTTGATATTGTGAACTAGATCACATAAATTTTCTTTTTTCTGAGTGTTGCATATATGCCACAGGAATAGCATCTCCAAACGCTATGTGGAATGGCCGACTTCCTGTCAGTTGTAATGGCCCAGCAAAGATTTGTTCATTTTTGCCAGTGTAAATGTCATCAACATTTGGCGATTTCAATGTGTGATCTGCAATTCTAATACACTTGAAGAATTTTTGTTTGGAATGTCTTTTGTTTGGAAAGTTCAGAATCCTACCGACAAAATATGGCACCTTGCTTTTTTTGTCGCTAAAGAAAAAAAGAGAATGTTTTTTATTAGTTTCATTGATAAGTGCTGAAAGGGAAAAATGACTTCCATGCAAACCTCTGCAATTTTTGGAAGTAGCGGGCACCCATAAAATCAACAGCTATATTTTCGTCAGTGGACCCTGGTTTATCGACACCAATCATTTCTAATTTGTTTTACATGTTCGTTGAAGTTCCAACAGTCATCTATATTTCGATAGGGCCTGTTGGTGTCTGTAGAAAATTTCGACAAGGTTACTACAAGATATTTGCAAACAAAAATAAATCACTTTATAGAAGCCATGATCTACGTATGAACTTGACTAAAGGAACATTATTAGTAAGCCTGGTATTCCACTACATTAAACAAGAATTTTCGACACTTGGAACTTAGTTTCGACAATGTAATATTTGTTGCCATTTTAATTTAATTTTACCAAGAAAAAGCTAATGTGACATTAATTCAGATAAATCTGATGTAACTTGAGGTATTTGTGCTAAATCCAATAAATAACAAGTAACAGAAGTTTTTTGCAATAAATAACCAAGTAACAGACATTTGAACATTGCATACCTGAAAATTTGTCGGGAGCTTCTTTCTTGTCGAAAACAGGAAACTTGACTGAATTAAATGTTTTTTTTCTTATCTGGGTGTACCGGATATTAGGGGAGATTTTTCACTCATCAATGTGCTAAGATCTTACATATTTTGTCAGAAAACGCTTAAAAGTGAAATCTTTGAACAAAGATCTTACATCTTTTGTTGTTTTTGTGCAAACGTCTCTCATCATTCTGCTCTGATCAGTGGTCTGAGAACAATAATGAGTAGATCATCAAAGTTTTCTCATCATTATTCTATATAGCAGAACAGTGGCGGTCTTTACACTCTTTGCTAACATCAGTGAGCTGTAAGATCTTAGAACAAAGATGAGTTAAAAACGATAATCTTTGCAGAAGATGTAATATCTTAGATGTAAGATCTTAGTGCTAAATTTGGGTCAATTGTGTAAGTGTTTTCTATCGTTGAAATACAAAAACGGCTTTAAGAGATGGCACACCAAGTCATGGCTAAGCAGACTTGTCACGTTTTGAAGAAAAATTTCGACAGGAGTTCCGAAATTGTACTGTCGAATCATCGGTACCTTTACCCTACGTTGAATAAATGGATTTTAAAATTTCGATTGCATGTGCTTTGGGAAATGGTGGGCGTGAGAGGGGGGTTAGTTGCCCTCCAATTACTTTCAACTATTAAAAAGGGCACTAGCCCTTTCAATTTCCGATCAAGTGATCTTTTTTTGAAGTTTTTACGACAACGCTTTAAAAAAAAAACTTTACATGTCCCCAGGGCATAATTTACAACCCTTCCCATGAGGCTGTAAGGGGAGTGTCATTCTCAAAAACATAAATCCGGAGGTTTTAACAACGTTGAAGAATATATGTATCTCAAAATTTTGATTGGATGTGTTTTAGGATATGGTGGGCGTCAGAGGGGGTTATTTGCAATCCAATCACTTCCGATTATTAAAAAAGCCACTAGACCTTTGTCTTTTCAATTGAATGAATCCTTTTTGATGCTTCTACGACAATGATTTTTATAAAAAAAAACCTTATATGCCCTCGGGGATGTAACTTGAAACCCTTGCCCTTGGGGTTGTAGGGGGAGTGTCCTCCTCAAAACATAATTTCCAGATTTTTCAACTACGTTGAACAAAATGGCTATCTAAAAGTTTCATTTGATGTGTTTGGGGAAATGGTAGGCGTTAGAGGGGTTTGGTTGCCCCCCAATCATTTTTGACTATTAAAAAGGGCACTAGCCCTTTCAATTTCAAATAAATGAGCCCTTTTTGAAGCTTTTATGAAAACCATTTCTATAAAAACCTTATATGCCCCCAGGGCATAGCCTACAACCCTTGCCCTGAGAAGTTTGGTGGGTTTGTCATCCTTATAGACATAATTTCCAGAATTTTCAAAGAAGTTGAAGAAAAGGCTATCTCAATATTTTGATTGGATGTGTTTGGGGAAATAGTGGGCATGAGAGGGGGATTATTTGCCCTCCAATCACTTTTGACTGTTAAAATGGGTACTAGCCCTTTCAATTTCCAATCAAATGAGCTTTTTTTCCAAGTTTCTACGGCGACACTTTCTAGAAAAAACCTTACAACCCTTTTCCTGAGGGCTCTAAGGGTTCTATCATCCTCAAAGACCTAATTAAAAAGACCTAATGACTTTGAACTACGTTGAAATAAATTGATTTCAAAATTTTGATTGCATGTGTTTGGGAAAATGGTGGGTGTGATAGAGGGGTTAGTTGTCCTACAGTTACTTTCAACTATTAAAAGGGGCTCTAGTCCTTTCAATTTATAATAGAGTGAGCCTTTTTTGAAGTTTTTACGAAAACACTTTCTATAAAAAACCTTATATGCCCCAAGGGCATAACTTACAACCTTTGCCCTGAGGGCTGTAGGGGGAGTGTCATCCTCAAAGACATAATTTCCAAACCTTTCAACTATGTTAAACATAATGTCTATCTTAGTATTTTATTGGATTTGTTGGGGGAAATAGTGAGCGTGAGAGAGGGATTAATTGCCTTCCAATCAGTCTCGACTATCAAGTAGGCCACTAGCTCCTTCAATTTCCAATCAAAAGATCCTTTTTTGAAGTTTTTACAACAACGCTTTCTATAAAAATCTTACATACCCCTAGGGAATAATTAAAAACCCTTGCCCTGAGAACTCTGGAGGGAGTGTCATCCTCAAAGACATAGTTTCCGGACCTTTCAACTACTTTGAACAAAATGTATATTTCAAAATTTTAATTGGAAGTGTTTGGGGAAATACAGGGCGTCAGAAGGGGCCTCGCTCTTTACGCTAAAGTTTTTTATTGTTTTAAAAAATAAAGTTGTCAGGCAGAGTCAAACTTTAGCGTAAAGAGCGATGCGTTGAGGAGGGGACAGCCCCTTTCATATACGGAATAATTTTTGTTCGTTTTAAGTTTTAATATCGCTCCTTACTTTAAGTTTAAAAAACTTGTTTTTTTAATTTAATTTCTGATTGTTTTTTTTTGTTAATGCAGCTTTTATTTTGGCTTACCGTCATTGAATAAGTAAAGAGAATTTGCATAAAAATTTTACTTTTCTTTTGCTAAATGGATGTCTTTACAAATTAACTTACGTAACTGATTTCTATATTCGTATATTTTTCTTCTGGCAAAAAATACAAAGTTGCAGATTTTTGCAGATATGAGCTTGAAACCTATGAAATAGGGTTTTCTGATACGCTGAACTGACGGTGTGATTTTCATTAAAATTCTTTCACTTGTAGTGAATGTTTCCCCCCTCTTTAAAAAATCGGGTAAATTTTCTCAGGCTCGTAGCCTTTGATGAGTAATACTAAACTTAATAAAATTTATATATTTAGAATCAGCATTATAAAAACATTCTTTTGATACATTTATTGACATCGAAATTCCGTTTTTAAAAGTTTCGATTACTATTGAGCCGTATCGCTTGTTTTTTTTTATTGTTTTGTTTATTAAGTATATGTTATTACTTATATGAGGGGGTTCTCCCCTTAGTCAATACCACTCTCTTTACGTTAAAAGTTAAAAAAAAATTGATTCACAAAACCCAGAATAACAAAGGCCGTTTAATTAGAATGAATAGCTCTTTTGAAAGCACTAGAAAAAACTTTAGCGTAAAGAGCGAGGTATTGACTTGGGGGAGAACCCCCTCACATACGTTATAATTTCAGTTCGTTTTAAGTTCTAATGTTGCTTCTTACTTTCAGTTGAGAAAACTTGTTTTTTATTTAATTTCTGATCGTTTTTTTAAATAATGCTTGGAAATCCGGCGCCCCCTTCATAGAAATGTCCCTTACCCCAAAGAAACATCCTCCACGGAAAGATTTTCCAGAGTAACCCCCTCCTCTAGCCCCCCCCCCTCCAGCAAAAAATCCTTCCTGAAAAAGTCTGTATACTTCTCAATAACCAATAAATAATGCTGGCAAGTCTGGCACCCCCTTCGTGGCAATTTCCCTTCCCCAATGAAAACGTCTTGCATGGACAGATCCTCCAAAATAACCCCCGATCCACCCTTCCCTCCCATTACCAGAAAAAAAACCTCCTGATCTAATGGAATCGATTTTCAAGAACCCGAAAATTTCCAAGTAAAATGAAAATCGCCCAGAATATAAACCCAAAAAATTCAAGTAACCCTTAATTGTCAAATTTAAAAAGTAGTGAAACATTGTATCACAATTGTAACTATGAAAAAATCGTTCCCACAAAAAAAGGTAATAGCAATAAATATTCAGAATTACCAATTTCACATGACATGCAACCAACCATGTAATCTAAATCTTGAGTTTGAAGTTCCAAACGATCAACAGGTGGTTTCTTGAGATAAGAAGTAAAACTAAATATTCCGCTATAATTACAAGCTAAAGCTTTAAAAAATATTTTCTTGAGATACAATGTAAAACTAAGTAGTCGTTCTAATTATAAGGTAAGAACTTAATTCCGCTAAGAAAAAATCCAAAGTGAAGTTTTAAAAAGTCATAAATCGTATCGAAAGTTAGTTAAATTTAAGTGGCTGATTGGTACGTCACTGTCCAATAGTAATAGAGGACAAAGAATCCGAACCCATAGAATCAGTATACTGTGCCTTTCAGCACCGCCCGAATGTAACCTTAGGCAAAGTCGCAGAGTATAGTATTTTCAAACTTAGCAAGTTTGAGGCAGTCGATTGGGAGTCTTTTATCAGTCATTTTGAGAATTTATTTGTGAGTCTTTTATGAGTTTTCAGAACAGTTTTTTTGAAGTCTTATATGAGTCTTATGGAAGTCTTACTTGAGACTCGTGCCAGTTTTATTGTAGAATCATTTTCAACCTATTATCTTATATGAATGTAATAGACAGTTGTACTGAACGTTACTTGTATTACCAGTGAGCAGTTTTAACCTAGTGTCATTTACTGCAAGTGTTTTGATATACCCGAAGTTCTGTTCCGATTATGTGAGTAAATAAATACATAACTTTCTTATTTTATTCTCTTTATGCTAGTATTTCACAATACAGCTTGTCCTTGTGGCTCCACTCACTCTAAAGGGAACCTGAAGCCCTTCAATCTATTTTCGACTCAGTATGGCCATTAATGTAAGCTCCCCATTTTAAACCGCTGATTTAAGCTCCCCATACATTAAGTTCCGCCTCCACTCAGGAATGCTATTGGTGAACCGTCAACCAAGAGTTTAACTGAAAATTACCCATAAATATAAGTAAATGAGGAACGCATATACAAAGAATTAACTTAAAGTACAAGAACAAAACTCTTTTATTGATAACGTCCACTTACAATTGAAACCCCCCCCATTGTAATTGGCGCGGCCTGTAGGATCTAAATCTAAAAGGTACGAAAATGAGCCACGCAATTAAGTATATAAAAAAAAAAAAAAAAAAAAAAAAAAAAAAAAAAAAAAAAAAAAAAAAACCGTATCAATGAGAATAACAAAATAAACCTCTTTCCTATGTCAAACAATTATATATATAATGCAAGAAGTTTACTAAAATAGCTTACCAGAAGGGGTAAAAGAATAAAGCCAATAATTAAAATCCCAAAATATGGTATTTCGTAGATTAAAGAATTAGGTATAATATTTGAAATGAAACCAATGTATAGAACTACGCTAATGTATCTTAAAAGATAGCAAGCATTGTTTTGCTCTAACATTCAGACAATAAATAATAAGACCTGAAGAAAAAAAAGACCGTTAACGATTAATGTAACAAACAGAACCCTTTCACTAACAAGGAACTTTTGAAAGTAAACTACGCCATTATACTTGTAGAAATATGGCTACGGTGTTGGCCTAATTCACGAGTCATTGCAAAAAATAGCCAATTCCAACTTCTATAGATTCTCGCAAAAAAAGGAAAAACCCTACAAAATTATCGTAACTCACAAACGCTCATATAAGGAGAAAGTGGTATTTAATAATTCTCACTAACCTTGTAAACTGTTCCAACCTAAGATCCTTGCTAGACTTATCCTCCAACCAAGACTTGTAAAATAAACTAATTAAAAACATATTGTTCAAGTCAAGCTTTATGAAATTCATATCATTTAAGAGTTCTAAAAGTACGTATTCACTGAGACACATACGTATTTGAACTAGAGTTATTCAGATAATACCAAACATTTATATAAAGTATATATGAGTCAAGGGTATTCCTTAATTTAATCAAACGAAAGTGGAAACCTTGATCCCGTATCCATTGATCCCGAAAGAGGAAACCTTGATCTAGAATTTTGATCCCATAAAGTAATAAAAATGACCCAAATTTCAAAATTGTTGTCATTCAGAAAAATGCCTGAAAAACCCTGTTTCAGTATGAGAAATATCCTTAATGAGAACATATATTAAAATAATATAAAGTAGATAAGTTCCTATATCTTAGGCAAAACTCCCATTCAAAAAGCACAAACAGATCCCTGCAAAGTTTTAGGTAATATCAAACCTCTGCCATGTGGCTAGTCTCTGTCACAGAATTCTTGTACGAAATGATTTTAACCTCACAAAAATGGAAAACAATTAATTTTTATATAACGCGTCTTGTACAAATTAATTCTCATATCGTTTGCTTTCATAATAAATAGCTTGCAGCTTATTATGTCTGATTACATTTAGATCGGAGTCAAACTCTAATTGACCAAAGGCTCAATACAGAAACATATAATATATCTTTTTTTCGTCTAGGGAATGTAAAAAAAAAATTTTATGCCTTAACAAGTTTTTGGATCATACTGTGTATGAATATAAATATCTCCACCACAGGGCGATAACCCCGCCGCGAGAGAAGAAGATTTCGACACCTTAAAAGTGAATATGTCCTTCTTTTAACTCAATTATACGGGAAGACTTAAAACGCGATTAACTAACTTTTATATTCCACCAATTTAGAATAATTCTAAAATACGCTGAAATAAAAAAAAAGCTTATTCCTACATATTCTTAAGATATCATTCGAGTAAACATAAAAAAAAACCCTCACTCGATTAAACCTAAACAAGAACTCCGGAATAAAGAAATTAAGGAAGAAATGCCTAAAATTAAAAAAATGAACTCTCTTTAATTAATCAATTACAAAACTGACGAAACTAAAATCAATAGGTATTTAATAGAAGGTAATCTAAGCTGAATAAAGTATGACGGTAAATAAAAAATGCGTTAAAGTTTAATAGCCTAATTTTTAAAAGCCTTAAAAGATAAGTTTTCTCTTCCAAGTATTTTCCCGGAAGAAGAAAAGTTCAACTTCAATTCTGAATTTTCTCAATGAAAATGAAATAAGTTATTGATCAATTCTATTTTCCCAAAATAATATAAAAATTTTCCCACTTTAGTTCAGATTTTTCTCAAAGAGATGATAAAATTTTAAATACTCCTCCAAATTTTTCATAGAAGTATAACCGAAACCCCGTACAATCCCATCTCCTCCAAATCGCAAATCCCATTACCCTCTTTTTGCAAAGGTTAATCAAACACTTCCGATTGTAAAAGCAATAAAAAAAATTTCCATTCACTAATTACCCCTTTTTTGCAAATGCTCGCATATCCCATTACTCCTTTTTTTTTGCAAAAGGTTAATCAAACATCTCCGATTGTAAAAGCATTAAAAAATTTTCCAATTACTAATTACCCTTTTTTTATTCAAAGCCTAATCACCAATCAAGTTATACTCGTTCCTCTTGGCAAAGGAGAGAACCTTTGAGGACCGGGGGGTTCCTTCGGGGTTGGGGTGGGGGGATCGGAGCCCCATCGGAACCCTTTGGGGTTGTGGTAAGGGACCTCACGGCTAAACCACGACAAAGCACTACTCTCATGGAACTCAATTCCCATTTAACTCACCCCCCGTGCACCTGAATCCCCCTTGTAACTGAACCCCTGTATAACCGAAACCCCCCGGGCAACTGTATCTCCTTTAACTGAACCCTCGTGCAACTCCCCCCTCCATGCAACCCATCCCCCTCAAAACACTTTTCAGCCATTTCTTTTTAAATTGACAATATTGTAAACTAAAGCTTGTGTATTATAACGACCACAGAGTAACTTCGCTAATACATGGGTTGGGATGGGGGATCGGAGTCCTTTGGGGGTGTGGTAGGGGACCTCAAAACACTCTTCAAATGGAACTTGTGTATTATAACGACCACTGACCCCATGTAACTGAACCCCTGTATAACCAAAACCCCGTACAACTGAACCTCCGTGCTACTCGATCCCATTTAACTAATCCCCGTGTAACTGAATCCGTATGTAACTGAACCCTGGTGCAAGTCAACCCTCGTGCAACTCAGCTCCCTCAAAACACTTTTCAGCCATTTCTTGTTAATTTTTTATTTCTAAACTATTTAAAATTGACAACACTGTGCAAATCATCACTTGTGTATTATACAATACACATTCATTCCATCTCCTCCAAAACAATTTTCGGTCATTTCTTGTTAAAATTAGCCAATCGCTAATTACCCCTTTTTTTCTCCACCTTCAAAGCAGTCACACTAACTTGATTAGTAATTGGACTTTCAGTCCTACATTCACGGGTTTCTGCAAAGTGCTATGGACTTCATTGAAAAAATACCAGTTTAAAAAAAAAATAAACATGTATTATACTCGTTCCTCTTGGCAAAGAGTGTAATGACTTGTAGAATAGGACTACCAGAAAAACCTGTTTGTACGGGGGCGTAAGCAAAATGGTAGGTACTAGTCTACTGCTAATGTCTCTTAAAAGATAGCAAACATTGTTTTGCTTTAACAGTCAGACAATAAATAATAAGACCTGAAGAAAAAAAAGTCCGTTAAAAATTAATGTAAAAAACAAAACCCTTTCACTAACACGTAACTTTTGAAAGTAAACTACGCCATTATGCTTGTAGAAATATGGCTGCGGTTTTGGCCTAATTCACGAGTCATTGCAAAAAAAGCCAATTCCAATTTCTATAGATTCTTGCAAAAAAAGGAAAACTACAAAATTATCGTAATTCACAAACGCTCATATAAGGAGAAAGCGGTATTTAATAATTCTCACTAACCTTGTAAACTGGTCCAGCCTTAGATCCTTGCTAGACATATCCTCCAACCAAGACTTGTAAAATAAACTAATTAAAAACATATTGTTCAAGTCAAGTTTTATGAAATTCATATCATATAAGAGTTCTAAAAGTATGTATTCACTGAGACACATACGTATTTGAACTAGAGTTATTCAGATAATACCAAACATTTATATAAAGTATATATGAGTCAAGGGTATTCCTTAATTTAATCAAACGAAAGTGGAAACCTTGATCCCGTATCCAGTGATCCCGAAAGTGGAAACCTTGATCCAGAATTTTGATCCCGTAAAGTAATAAAAATGACCCAAATTTCAAAATTGTTGTCATTCAGAAAAATGCTTGAAAAACCCTGTTTCAGTATGAGAAATATCCTTAATGAGAACGTATATTAAAATAATATAAAGTAGATAAGTTCCTATATCTTAGGCAAAACTCCCATTCAAAAAGCACAAACAGATCCCTGCAAAGTTTTAGGTAATATCAAACCTCTGCCATGTGGCTAGTCTCTGTCACAGAATTCTTGTACGAAATGATTTTAACCTCACAAAAATGGAAAACAATTAATTTTTATATAACGCGTCTTGTACAAATTAATTCTCATATCGTTTGACTTCATAATAAATAGCTCGCAGCTTATTATGTCTGATTACATTTAGATCGGAGTCAAACTCTAATTGACCAAAGGCTCAATACAGAAACATATAATATATCTTTTTTTCGTCTAGGGAATGTAAAAAAAAAATATGCCTTAACAAGTTTTCGGATAATATTGTGTATGAATATAAATATCTCCGCCACAGGGCGATAACCCCGCCGCAAGAGAAGAAGATTTCGACAACTTAAAAGTAAATATGTCTTTCTTTTAACTCAATTATACGGGAAGACTTAAAACGCGATTAACTAACTTTCGTATTCCTCCAATTTAGAATAATTCTAAAATACGCTGAAATAAAAAAAAAGCTTATCCCCACATATTATAAAGATATCATTCGAGTAAACATAAAAAAAAACCCTCACTCGATTCAACCTAAAAAAGAACTCCGGAATAAAGAAATTAAGGAAGAAATGCCTACAATTAAAATAAATGAGCTCTCTTTAATTAATCAATTACAAAACTGAAAAAACAAAAATCAATAGGTATTGTAATAGAAGGTAATCAAAGCTGAATAAAGTATGACGGTAAATAAAAAATGTGTTACAGTTTAATAGCCTAATTTTTGAAAGCCTTAAAAGATAAGTTCATATCTTCAAACTTCAACCTAATAACAATTGTTCACGTTGACAGGTACAAAATAACCATAGTCACTTTAAAAAATTGTTAAAGGGGAGAATTAGCCTTGTTAACTAACGATACTTAAGAAAACAAACCAAATTGGTTTTATATAAGGATTTACCAATTAGGGGATCGAATGCCCACACTAAAAGTGAAAATATAAGATCTCTTTCAAAATAATTGATGGTTATTGCATTAACTGGATTATTCTAGCCAATAATATAATACAACCCTTCCCTTAATAACTTAAGCTCGAAAGAGCAATTAAAACATGTGAAAAATACTTTTAGCTAAAAATCAGTAGTGGTACCCCTCACACTTTGAACGGTGAAAAAAAAATTTCTTACAATTTTAAAACTTCTCAAAAAAAACACTCAAAAAGGTGAAAAATACTTTTAGCTATAAATCAGTAGTGGCACTCTTCGCACTTCGAATGGAAAAAAATTTCTACCTTCGACAATTAATGAAAGCTCAACATAAATCGCAATTCTAATTAGAAAGGTCAAGTAAACAGCTACATGTTACTAACAATCATCAAATTGTAAGCGCTAAGCAACGTACCGTGTAGCCAACTATGTAACTATTTTAATTATTTCATAATCATTATTATACCTTAAACTACTATAACCATTCTGAAAATATATTACTATTAAGTAATCATTTATTTCATACTTACTGATAAATTTTATATAAGAACACTTTTGCAGATACGGTAAGTGAGTAACCTTCAACCACTGGTTAAGGGAAACGCCGAAACAAGCAACCATACGGTATGTTGCTTATATTGACCTAAAATTTAGTAGAACAAACTAAAGAAAAATAAATAGACATGATAAGATACCCAAGTCATCAACAGTTAAATAGTCGTAGACTAGAAAATGTAACCTCATGGAATCTCAAGGAAAGACATAGTGTAGATAACATTGGTGATACATTAAAACAATGGGGACTTGTTGATAATGCAATAAAAGAAGAGGAACTTATTAGAGCAGTAGAAAATCTAGACTGTTTAAAACTATATCATCTTCTAAAACCTCAGAAGACACTGTTGGAACAAAGAGTAATCCTAAAATTAACGGAAAGTTTAGTGCATTATAACTTCGGTGCACGAGCAATGACAAGAACACTAGAGCACACTAAATTAAGTGCCAACCTGGCCTTCCAAATTTTAATACAAAATATTCCAACAACAAAATATAGCTCATTGTCTAATTATATCACCGACAATATTTGGTACGATCAAGACGATAGAAACAACTACAATTTGGCCCATTAAATTTCTCTCCATACTAATAGACAAAGGACACATGTTAAAAGATAAAATCTTTCTCAAGGCCTTATACGTCAACTGTGTAAATAACACGTATCTAAATCCAATAAATCCTTCAACGGTATCCGCCAAATTTCACATTACCCCAAAAGAATATAAAGGCAAAAAGAAAATAACACTGAATTACTTCAAAGAAGACGAAAATTTCGGAAGAAAAATATTCCCTGGTTTAGACGTCATCGTGCGTGAGCAACTATGCTGTTGCCAATCACACGTAAACTTAAGTTTCTCCATTGTAAAAATAATAAATGACCAATTGTCCTTATCTCAGCTGTGCTGGAAAGTCATTCGACAAAATATGCTAAGAAATGACATAATAATCACACTGGAGGGCCTGTACATCCCAAACCGATCATTAGTGTATTTAATGTACTTAAACTCACCTGAAGGCGGAAAAGATAATATAATATTTGAACTAATGTTTCTCAGCTCAAATGTCTCGTCATGGGAAGATTATCGACTTCTAGATATGCTTACATCCCCAATTTCAAAGACGGCACTGCCGATTGATGCCGCCATATTGAAATTTAAACCTAATATTAGCGGAAGAAACTGTGTATACAAATAATCTCGTTGAAATGAATAATAAAAGAACCCTCTAATATTAACTAAAAGGGTTAGGTCTATGTAAATTGATTACTATTGTTATGTAAAAGTGCGTTACATGAATAAACCATAAGTATTAATATTTATAAAACTAAGAATTATATTAAATAACACGAGTTTAAATATATTGTTAATACATTGACAAAAATGGTAGTTTCTTGATAGTCTTTATAATTTTAAGCTTATGTAGAATTTAATAAAACCGACAGCAAACGCGTTAAAAGAGAGTATGGTGCTTTAGGAAATCAAATTAATTTCAAATACATAGATAGCTAGGTGCAAGGTGGCACCGGTGAAAAAGTAGTTCAACTTCGACCTGAAGTTACTTTTTTTTTATTCAAAGTAAATATTCATTATTGGTTAATATGGAGCTTTAGATGATTGAATTATGTCGAAAGAATGAGTACCCGTTGTTTGAGGAAATGCCGGTGCAAAGGTAGTTTGACCTCGACCTAGAGTGTACCATGACTATAACTGATCATGAAAAAGTTAACTAGACAAAAGTCGATATAAACTACCTTTCATTTCAGAATAATGGCCAAAGCAATTATCGATACAGAGTTCGTATGCATAAAGCAAACCAAGGAAATTGTCAGATACTCACGGCAATGATCATTGTGAGTAAATCAGGGGAATAAGTCTTCGCAAAAAAATGGGACGTTAAGTATGATTTAAGGAAATTTGACGTGGAATCCTATAAATTCGGTCTAAGTTTCGCAAACTCACCCAAATATCGACCAGTGAGAGGTAAATTAGGAATAAAATATAACCACAGAAAGGGCAAGTACCTCCATTTCATTCAACATGAAATTAGAAAATTACAAAAACAATATACAGTTCGGTACTGGTACGTCAAGGGACCTTGTCAGACAGATTTATTACTTCTCGACAAGTGTAGAAAGCAAAAATTAGTTTACAAAATTGAGGGAAATTCAGACTGTTTAAAATACCAAGGAACACATGACCCTCTCAAAGAAATAAAATACTACAAACAATATTTATATAATCCAAGAAGCGTAATATATAAAGCAAAAAGAAAAAAAAATTATATTTAAAAGAATAAAAACTTATGAATCAAAATCAAAAGTAACCAGAAAATCAAAAAAACTTTCCCAATTGAAATAATTAAGTCAACCCACGCACCTTTTACGTTAATAGAAAAATTCTTGTTTAAAATCAATTAAAATAACCATCCCCCCCCCCGCCTAAGAATCAGCCGTATGACTACCATAATAAATTAACAAATTTTATAACCACGAATCTTAATTTCACCTTGTTTCCTTCACCAAAGAAAAAAAGAAAGTACTGTATAATAGGAATCTAAATTATCGTTCGATTATCAATCAAATAAAATCTTCCTATATCATGTCTAATGAAATATCAATTCCATAAACAGCAAAAATAGGATGTGGCTAACAAATTTCATGATAATTTTCATTGCCAAAACTATAGCTCAAGATATCGTAAAACATGGAATAATCTTCAAACATGAGATTTCGTTACTTGCAAGCCACAAGGACTGGAAGATATTTATGAAACTGGATCCCAAACTGTTTGAAACCCTATTTCAACAAGTAATGAGACCAGAGAAAAATACCAATGAATTAAAGGACTCTATATTCCAATTCTTAAAATCGGACAAAAGCTTGCAGAACACGAAGGACATTCACCACAAGGAAAATTCAAGAAATCTACCTCCCATTTTCCCTAAACTTAAATCAAAATTCATAGTAGACGACTTTGACAAGAAAATAGCAGAAATTGATAAATCTCTAGGAACTAACAATAGAGGGAACAGAAAAAAAAGAGAATTAAGTAATTCGGACGGATCCGTAAGCGAATATACTACGATAAAATATACCACAGGTTCCTTCTTTGCGACCCCCAAGAAAAATAAACTCTATGATGGAAATTACGCCATGATAAATGAATTACCAATAATATGGACATATTTAAAGCAACTATGGCAAGACCATACGGCGAGCAACGTTACTAAGAAAGTATCTCCAAAAGAAATAAAGAAAAATATAGACAAGCCACAAAGAAAGAAAAATACCACGAAAAGTAAGCCCAAACTCGAGGCAAGAACAAAGGAAATACAACCCTCACTAATGGATATCACAACCAATGCAAGACCAGAATTAATCACACTCAATGAACCATCCCAAGGAATATTAATTACGATAACACATTTGAAACCAACAACGTTCAACAAATGGTCATGGTCCACAGGACCAACATTTACAAAGACAACTCCTTCGGCAACATGTATATAAAATTTAGTGCAAGACTCCCAGTATTGCATACCGAAACTCAAACTATTTAGTTCAAGGTCACCATCCGGAAAATAAAAGGTGATTTACGGAAAGTAAAAAGAAAGAAAAACAGATACGCTAAAGATGCTGGACGATTGACGGCAAATACACGTTTGCTAGATAAGCCATGGCAGACGAATAAGTCAAAAACTATGTCGAATCGTTACCTGAGCTAAACGGGAAAAATGCCCTAAGAGTATCGATTCACCAATCTTTCTTACTATTAAAAAAAAAGTTAAAGCAAAGCACCACAAGAATCTTCGAAGTATTTTTCCGAAAAAGCAAATACCGCAGATCAGCTAATACCAATCGTAGGAGAATTAGCCTCACGCTTATTTGGGCCACCGAGTGAAGAAGACCCAAATATCCTAAGGGAAAACGTAGGGAAACTAAATAACGCCATGAACGTGACCTTACATGTCCAAAAAATACAAGCCAGTACAGCCAATTATCAGAGAGACAAAATCGAGGCAATCTCGAAGAAAATATCAAAGACAGTAAACATAATGAATTATTTAAAAAATGAAGTAGACCGTGTGATTTCCGATTCAAGCCTCGCCATGGTATCACTAGACATAGTGACAATGTCATTACTTAGCTTGGCAACCGAAGTGAGCAAATTTGAATTTGCATTATTCGCCCTTACTGGAGGAACCTTGTTATATGGCCTCGTGGACCCTTCAAACCTAAGAAATATCCTAGATGAAAAAAAAACACATCAAACGTTCGGTCTACATCTACCAACAGAGCCAGAAGTAGCTAACCTGTTCAACTATTACACCAAACTGAAGGTTCACATCACGGAAATAAACGAACAACTATTTGCAGTAGTAACAATTCCATTAATAAATCAACAATCCATATATGACTTGTGTAAAATTTCTACGTTTCCAGCCAATATAGGGAGAACTAATTCGTTCATCACTATCACCCCCGAAGCAGAATACATGCTAGTCGATCAAGATAGAAGGAAATACGCCTTATCAAATCCACAGGACCTTAAGGAATGTGTAACATTCAAAAACCTAGTATGTCAACTAACCCTGCCAATTTAAAACGTAAAACCTGGATCCTGCATGTTAGATATATTCTAAAAAAAAACTCAACAAGAAGAAATTTGCAATTCATACGAAGCGCTAGTAGGCAGTACTAAACGAAAAATGTTCATTTATATTAGGAATGAACTACGGCTATTTTCTGTCCCAAAAGAAACTGTCGGGACCATTTCATGTTACAATAACACTGAAAGAATCAATCTAAGTTATAAATCTTAAATACTATTTCAAGACGTGAGAACAATAACTATACAACAAGGGTGTCGGTTAGTAACCAAAGAAGCCACGGTACAAACACCACTGATAACCACAAGCACGAATGTAATAAGCCCCAAGGTGGTCAATTTCAAACCAGTCAATTTATCGTATACAATTCCTAATATTGAAAATGAAGAAGTAAAAGCCAAAATATGGTCAAAAATAGAGAATATCAAGGGAACCTTACCACTAACAAAAATAAGAGAAGCCTTAGACTCTCAAATTCTCTTATTTACTAATGAAGACCAAAGATTGACGTATATAGAAAGTAGATACGGACTATTCTCAACAAATTTTTGGTGGAATATCCTCCTGACGGTAGGATTAGTATCCATGATCTCTCTAACTATAAGAAGGCTATTGAGCCTGAATTATGGAAGAACTATGATAACACGTAGAAAAAGAGCAAAGACAGATCATATCGGGTCGAGTGAGATGCAAAACCTAAACCCGGAACTCCCTGATAACCCTGAAGTAAAAAATAAGGAAGGGCATGATCGAGAGAATGGGAGTAGAGGTCCTCATTCGTGCCATGTCCAGTCCCAAATTTATACTTATTGTTTGTGTAAACCCATGCGGCAGCAGGAATGTATTTCTTAAGCAGCATGGACGCGCGTAAACAGTAAAGACCTGAAAATTTATAGTAAATCGAGACCTTCCATAAAACCATGTAACCTACCTCGCATGTAGTCTTATAATAGAAAATTAAATGCTAAGGCAGATGAGTCTAGAATAACATTTAAAATGTATTGAATATTGAACATGTGCCAAATGCACATATATATATATATAAGGTATATATATAATGACTAAATCTTGAAAATCTCATATAGTTTATTTTTCGCAGGTACAATCATTTTTCTTATGATTACCTAGCTTATCTCGTAGTGACCTAGTATTGTTGCGATATCCATGCAAAAGCATGGGGATTGCTCACATTTTTATCCTAGTGTTTAACCGTAACCATATTAGATTGATATTATTAGTTTGACTAATCACCACTATTATATCATATAATATTCTCCATATAACATCGTATAAATTGTGTATTATTGCTGTATCTATTTTAACTTATGTAATTATAAAGAGCGTATGATTCTGCCCAGATATTTATATTCCAGGAAGCAGAGTAATCAGTGCAAATTAACTATTGGTGTACCAGCATGCAGCACGGATACAACCCAGTAGCATCTACTCTCATCATTCGTCAACCACCGATAAGTACTCACCAAGGAGACCCCTGAAGACAATGACCTGATGACAATCCAAGTCAACCGAGCCTAGTACAAGGTAAC
This sequence comes from Artemia sp. Qi Xiang Cuo, assembly GCF_049724085.1. Lineage (NCBI taxonomy): Eukaryota > Metazoa > Arthropoda > Branchiopoda > Anostraca > Artemiidae > Artemia > Artemia sp. Qi Xiang Cuo. Next base: position 73,722,692 of record NC_142803.1, read on the forward strand.
ACTACCCCAACCACTATCGGCGAACCAAGAAAATTACCTAGAAAACCACCCCGACCAGTCATGTCGTAAAACTGCATAAAAATCCGTCAAATAACTATCCTTAGACGGCAAGGTCCCAAACATTAAATCTTAAGGACCAAGAATAACCCTGGAGTAAATCCCTCGAAGATTATATGTCGGAACAAGATCCCAAGTTTAGGTTCGACCCTATTCCTATCGTTATTTGATGTCGCAAAACCAAACCATCCCCCATGAGAAGAAGAACAAAACATAATCAATTTTGTTGGAAATATAAACTGTACGTGCTAAACTTTTCCCAAAAGGAAGTGTTAAGAGAAGGGAACGAACCAGTCATTATTGTTTAATCCCCATGATTAATCCTTCTATGATGATGTATCAAAAACTATACGTTAAACATATAACCAGGATCAAATATTGATTCAACCATAGTTAACATTAAATGTTGTAACACAGCCCATAGTCCAAATAAAAGAAGGAATGCAAGTGAACAATTTACGGGAAACACACACTGTACGAGTATTAGATTTTCCCGAGAATAAAAGTGTCCAGTAAAAGACACCTAGCCTAGTGATTAAGATACCCATTTTATGTAATCAATCCCCCAAGGATTATATAACTTGTAAGCATTTCAACAACTCTGTGACATCAACCTCTCGTATTTGATTTGAAAACCCAAGCACGCACAATTTTATGCAAGTAGTCACACTTATGAACAATGTAACGCTTATTCCAAGCAACAAGTGCCAAAAGATGAAACACCACGAAGACAAACCATAAACAATTAGCCGACACAAAAATTAGTTAAATGGAAGCCCAAAATTAAGTGACAACACATGTGAGTATTATAGACACGTACAATGATGAAGTAACTATGAATCATGTATCTATTTTACAACTTTAGGGAATATTGAGAAATTTTTCATACTCAGATGAAAATAAGTGTAAAATACATTACCCTAATATTGCAATCAGACATCAAGTTTAAAAAATTATATTGTGAAACTTTTTGTTTTCAAATTGTTTAATTTATATATATATATCAGTGCTCTTGAAGTCAGTTCCGTATCTTATCGTTATAGCGTTAGGTGGAAGCATAGTCAAGTTTAGAGAAAAAGAAAATATGTACCATGTAAAGTGATAAGATATTCGCAAAGGCAGGACTCAATAAATTAGAGCCATGTAGAATTGTTAACATATCAGGTGGAGGAACTTTAGTATCAGGCGGAGGGAATAATAATATTACATAATCATATAATCGAATGTGTTAGTCAATAGAAACTCTTTGACTCTTTCGTCAAATAGACTGTATAGGTGGTGGACATTAAAGTGATGTTTTAATACATGTAGTCTTACAAAACAAACTGGAACATGAAAAGAAAAAAAATGTATATATTTGTACCAAAGCTAAGTTAATTCAAGCAACAAGTACCAAATCAAAAAAGAGGGGGAAGTGAGATCAAGTTTAAAAGAGTAGAAATAACAAGGTGACACAACGATGAGAACATCGTTAAGAATGGGAAGGATGATATGTAATGGAATCGATTTTCAAGACCCCAAAACTTTCCAAGTAAAATAAGATCGCCCAGAATGTAAACCCACAAAATTCAGGCAAACTTAATTGTCAAATTTATAAAGTAGTGAAACATCGTACCAAAATTGTAACTATGAAAAAATCGTTCCCACAAAAAGGGTAACAGCAAAAAATATTCAGAATGACCAATTTCACATGACATGCAACCAACCATGTAATCTAAATCTTGAGTTTGAAGTTCCAAACGATCAACAGGTGTTCACTTGAGATAAGAAATAAAACTAAATATTCCACCGTAATTACAAGGAAAAGCTTTAAAAATACTTTTTTGAGATACAATGTAAAACTATGCAGTCGATTTAATTATAAGGTAAGAACTTTATTCCGCTAAGAAAAATTCCAAAGTGAAGTTTTAAACAGTCATAAATCGTATCAAAAGTTAGTTAAAATCGAGTGGCTGATTGGTACGTCACTGTCCAATAGTAATGGAGGACAAAGAATCCGAGCCAATAGAATCAGTATACTGTGCCTTTCAGCAACGCCCGAACGTAACCTTAGGCAAAGTCGCAGAGTATAGTATTTTCAAACTTAGCAAGTTTGAGGAAGTCGATTGGGAGTCTTTTATCAGTCATTTTGAGAATTTATTTGTGAGTCTTTTATTAGTTTTCGGAACAGTTTTTTTGAAGTCTTATATGAGTTTTTTGGAAGTCTTACTTGAGACTCGTGCCAGTTTTATGGTAGAATCATTTTCAACCTATTATCTTATATGAATTTAATAGACAGTAGTACTGGACGTTACTTGTATTACCAATGAGCAGGATTAACCTAGTGTCATTTACTGCAAGTGTTTTGATATACCCGGAGGTCTGTTCCGATTATGTGAGTAAATAAATACATCACTTTCTTATTTTATTCTCTTTATGCTAGTATTTCTCAAGATAGCTTGTCCTTGTGGCTCCACTCGCTCTCAAGGGAACCTGAAGCCCTTCAATCTGATTTCGACTCAGTAAGGCCATTAATGTAAGCTCCCCATTTTGAACCGCTAATTTAAGCTCCCCACACATGAAGTTCCACCTCCACTCAGGCATGCTATTCGTAAACCGTCAACCAAGAGTTTAACTGAAAATTACCCATAGAAATAAATAAATGAGGATTGCACATACAAAGAATTAACTTAAAGTACAAGAACGAAACTCCTTTATTGATAACGTCCATTTACAATTGAACCCCCCCATTATACTGAAAACTTCTGTATACTTCCCAATAACCAATACTAAATGTTAACATTCGGTAAAGTTCATAACTTTTAGCCCTCCTCCTGGGGACTTCGGGGGATTAAGTCATCCTAAAAGACGAATTTATCACATTTTTGACCATGCTAAACAAAATGGCTATCTCAAAATTTTGATCGGGTGACTTTGGGAAAAAATTAAGCGTGGGAGGGGGCCTAGTTGCCCTCCATTTTTTTGGTCACTTAAAAAGGGCACTAGAAGTTTTAATTTCCGTTCCACTGAGTCTTCCCACGATATTCTAGGACCACTGGGTCGATACGATCACCCCTGGGGAAAAAAAAAAAAAAACACCAAAAAAACAAATAAACACGCACCCGTGATCTTTCTTCTGGCAAAAAATGCAAAATTCCATATTTTTGTAGATAGGAGCTGGAAACCTCTACAGTAGGGTTCTCTGATAGGCTGAATATGATGGTGTGATTTTCATTAAGGTTCTATAGCCGTTAGAGGGTGTTTTACCCTTTCGTTGAAAATCAGCCAAATTTTCCCAGGTGCTTAACTTTTTGTGGGTAGCGCTAAACTTAATGAAAATTATATATTTGAAATCAGCATTGAAATTTGATTCTTTTGATGTATCTATTGATATCAAAAACCCGTTTTCTAGAGTTCCGGTTACCATTGAACCTGGTCGCTCCTTACTTACAGTTCGTTACCACGAACTGTTTGATACTGAAATTTAGTAATCAAAATATTTATATTCTTTGATTTATTAAAGTTATAAAAAGAAAAACATTTATATTGTTTGTTGTGAAACCGCTACAAAAGAGGTTTCGCAAACATCTGCACATTGGAAAAAGATAAAACAAATGTTCCATTTTAATATTAAGTCCCTTTGTCCTATTTTTCTTCAGTAAAATATTATCGAATACATTTCAATCAACAAAAACAGAATATTGACCTGGAAACCACGGTTGCCACCAGATATTGGTGCCGAGATGGTGCTACATTACTTCTTTAGAGGGGAAAGGCTCGTTAGTGTCAAATATTGCAATGGAATGTCTCGCGGTTACAACTACTGTTTCGTAAATATGTAGTAAATTAGTTCCCTTTTTACGGTATACCCTGATCTGGGGTATGATAACGTGATCAAACGGTTAAACAGCCAAACTCTAGGCCAAGGGTGAACCTGATCCGGGTCACCAATATTATCACTAAAAATTTCTTTGGAGGGTCAACGGAACCCTCTGTCAATATACTAAATGATGGTATTCCTTGCAAACTCTCTCACTATCCTGTCTAAGTTCCTAGAAGAATAGTCTACACGGCTGTAGAAAATAGATTACTTGTATTCTTCCAAAAAGGGCACAGAATAAAAATATCAACTGTGAAAAAGACAAACTCCCTAAACGGGGTCTCAAAGTCAACTAAAAAAATAATATTTGAACACATAAAAGAATCTTGGCGCTTGGGGTGTGGCTCACTGTGGCGTGAGCCAATCTAATTCATCAAGTCCCTCAATTGAATTTACCCTACGCATTTATTAATAATCAATAGCTTGATATCTAGCAAGCCAATATGATGACTCATACAAAATAATAATCCAGTCAACTTATTTTCTCTTGCGAAATGTTTGTCATGAAGACAAGAGTTTAACTTACAATTGGAAAAGTACATTATAGGCAATTTCAAACAAATGTAGTTAAGAAAAACAAGCCTATCATTTATCTGAAAATAGAAAGAAAGGGGCGGGAAGCCCCAACAACTCCCGCCGTAAGATAAAAAACCATCCATGTGCCACACAGATCAAGCCTCGCAAACATAAATACTGAACTTCAACTTTACAAAATTCATGTGTCTTCTTTCTTCCCCAGCGTCGGTGCTACTGCTTCCACCGCTTGGCTCCGGATCTTTCGCAATCCACACGTCTCTACTTCAGAGCCACCATGGTCTAGATCGTACGGGCATCCACATGAGGTTTTAAAAATTGAAGTCCACCAGATAATCAGAAAATAATCGTGCTTAGCAAGATTTTAAAATAAATTTATCACCCTGAGGAGTCTACAGAGCATAGAATGGGTTTCTAGCATATTCGATGATGTCTGTCATCATGAAAAATTACCTGAATTAGCCTCTTGATTTCCTTCTGTGGAAACAAAACCCGATCTCAATCAAAATGCAAATTGCCCTCTGACATAATATCAAACAATCTAAGGTCAAATTACAAAGGCCTATGATAACGATAGGGGTACAGAGAAATATGGAAGGAATCTCAACGAACCATTCATCAATTTTTTCTGGATCCCCTCCCCTATGATGGTCAAGAGAAGAATACTCAACGAAACCAACTGAAGATTAACTTTGAATACATAACTCAAGGAATCCAGATTGCTGGAAATTGTCGTTAATTCCCATGGAGAGTTATAACCCTGAGCAGGGTTACTGGACAAAGGTTAGGGTAATCTTTGAATTTACTGGTAGAGGGTGTCTTCAAAGGCATCCAGATCAGAGAGGAAATCTTGGTAACAGGCCCACAACTGGCCAACAAGCTGTCCTTTACGCGAACCGTCTATCATTCATGGCTCCCCAGAGGGGCTCCTCCACACCCCCCCCCCCCTTATGATTTTTATGCCTGTTTCTAGTGTACGTTCTTAAAGATTAAAACGTTCGAATGAATTTAGATTTCCTTAGCCTGTGACATCTAGGTAATGTTTTTATCTGCCATGTTTACCCTCTTGCTTGGAATAGTATGCCAGATGAGATCAAGAAGGTGATGGATGTTTCCGAATTTAGAAGTCTGTTAAGAAAACATTGTTATAGGGTATATAAGGGTGAATGAGTCAGTTCTCCGGCCCATTTTGCCTTTAATTTGTAAAATTTAATTTTTCTTTGGATTTATGTGCTTGGTTGATCAATTGAGAAGGACAGGGTTAAACCTGTTGAATATTGAGAATTGATGAGTTGAATATAGGTAGGGGTTGTATAGTCACTAATTAGTGATTTTCATTTAATAGGGTTTTTCGTAGGCCTAGTTGGGGTAGTGATATACTTTACAAGCTTAGCTTTTGTATTTTGTTATCTTTGATTGAAGAATAAACTTGAACTTAGTGAAAAAGAAAAAAATTACCACTGTAGGCTGAATCCGCAAATTTTGTCTCTTGTTTGTATTTATCTTTTCATTTCTTCTTTTCTCAACTTCGTCAATTACGCAAAATAAATACGCAAAATCATTAAATCCTAATTGGACTCCACTATCCATTATCTTTGACTGACTTTCTTTATTGTAGTTCCGTTTAAAATTTCTTTTCTCTTTTTAATTTTCTTTCCTTTTGTCGTAATATTAAATCAATCATGATAAAATGGGAATTGAATTCTAACACTTGGTTTTTCATATTGTACTAAAATTTCTCGCACTTTACGAGGAAAAAAGAGCGTACAATAAATTTCGTCTAATTTTTTCCTGGTACAATCAGTGCTTCATTTAGGCATATCCTTCTTAGCATCTCATTTTCGGTAAAAATGTTCTGAAGTTTTCAATTTTCTTAAGATTTTCCCGAAAAATCACTTTCGTGCGTCTTATTTTCAATAATATGCGGTTTAACAGCTTCCGGATCCTATTTTTCAAGATTATCTACATTTCAAACTGGAGTATCGAGCATTTCGTTTTATCGACAGGGTGGCTTTTGTTTTATGGGCCAGTTCATCTCCCCGCATAGCAAGTAGCATGTTTTTCGTCTTAGTGTAGTTTTGTAATTTTTCCACTTTTAAAGAAGTTGCTTTTAAGAATAGGATATTTCCAATATCCCCAAAATCTCCTCCTACTAAAACATCAACTGCAAGAGTAGATATTAAGCCTGCCTTTATCGTTTTTCTCTGGACTGTACCGTCCTTCTTTGCAATATCTATTCTAACCCAAGCAGACGGGTATGGGTGCTCATCTCAATAATAACATAATTTTATAATCTTATATTTTTGGTCTATCTCCGTTTTATTAATTAGCTCAGTTCACACAAAAGTTTGGTCACTGCAAGGATCAATTGCCATTCAACTAATTCCTTGTGTATTTTATAAGAATCGACAAACGCGTACTTTTTTTCATTATTATAGGCCATGGCCCAGGCTTTCGTTTTATGCCGTTTTTGATAATCTTTGTTTGGGCAATTTATTGCAAAATGCCTTGTAGTACCACAGTAATAGCAAGTTACTTCTCTTTGCAAAGGCTGAAATTTATGTTTTTGCTCTATGTTATAGTGTTTTTACTATACTCTTCATATTGAAATATCTTTGTGTCCTCTTATTTCGGTTAATCTATTCATGGATTCTGACATTTTTTTCGCTTGTATTCGTGCTTTTTTCTCAATTCCCTGTGGGTATTTTCCAAAAATTATTCCATTATCGTTTTTTTTGTCACTTCCGTCATCTTTTCTTTTATCTTTTCCTGGTCTTCTAACATTCTATAATTTTCCAACTTTAGCCATTTTAAGCACATATCTTTTAATCTGTTCCCTTATTCAACTTAAGTTTCATTGTCTCGCTTCTAAACTTTCTTTGAAAGTGCTCGGGAGATAGTTGAAACTTTTCAAAAATAGCTTGTTTTAACCTTTCTAAATCTTTTCAGTAGTTCAGCGGTAATGCTTAATATGCAATTTTTGATTTGTGGTTAAGGAAGAACTGGACTGTTGTCACCCAATTTTCTCTTGGCCATCTATTTAATTCGGCGATTTTTTCAAAACTGTAGAGGTACAAATGTACACCTTAATTTTCTTTCATTGGTTAAAAGTTTATTGCATGTATTAAATTTACTTTAGACGATACTAGAGGCTAGTGGGAATTTTTCCCTGTAATTACTTGAGTTAGTTGTCGTCTTTCCTTATTTTCTTTCGCTATTCTATCCCTCTCTCTCTCTCTCTTGTCCCTTTTCTGACCTTTCGTGCATCTTCTGTCTATCTGCCATTATCTCAAAATTCGGTTAACATCAATTATTTTTTGAATCTAAATGAAAATCCTTTTTCCTGTGTCACTTCTGGTCTTTTCGTGAAAAATCATTACGTCTCAATTCGCCGATTATTTCACAAGCTAATTGGATGAGTGATTTATTGATTCATATTTTTTTCCATTATGGTCTAACTAGGCAACACCAATTCAGATCTTCTTAATTTTATTAATTAATTCCTTATTTTTTCCCGCGATTTTTTTATATGTAATAACAATAGGCTACTCTGTAGGCTAAATTCAATCGTCTTTTCAGAAAATATGGATTCTTTTACTATCAGTGTTACAAATAGGTCCTTTAGTTGCTGCCACCGAATATTGTAATGTACCAACCCTGCCACCATAATATTGTACCGGAAACCACAGTTGCCACAATGAAGTTGGCACAGAGATCGGGCTGCACCACTTGCTTGGAGGAAAAAGTCTTGCTAGCACCAAATATTGTAGAGGAAGGTCTCGCAGTTGCCACTACTGTTCCGTAGATATAGAGTATATTAGTTCTCTTTTTATGGTATACCCAGATCCAGGGTATGACAACGTGATCGAAAGGTCAAACAACCAAACTTTAGGCCAAGGATGAACCCAACTTGGGTCACCACTGATATCTCTAGCTATTTCTTAGGAGGGCAAATGAAACCGCCTTTCGATGCACTAAATGATGGCATTTCTTGCAAACTCACCCTACCCTGCCTGGGATCTTGGAAAAATGGTCCTCATGGCTGCAGAAAATAGCTTACTTTCATTCTTCCAAAAAGCACACGAAACAGATTATCAAACATATCAACATATCAACTGTAAACATATAAACTTTAAAAAAACAGACTCCCCAAAAAGAGTCTCAAAGTCGGCTAAAAAATAAAATTTGAACACGTAAAAGAATCTTAGCATTTGAGGTGTGGCTCATTGTGACGCTGGCCAATCTAATGTAAGAAGTTCCTAAATTGAATTTTCCCTATGTATATATTAGCAATCAATAGCTTGAGATCTAGCAAGCCCATGTGATGACTCATATAAAATTATAATCTAGTTAACTTATTTTCTCTTCCAAAATGATTACTATTAAAACGAGAACTTAACTTACAATTGAAAATTATGTTATAGGCAAATTCAAATAAATATAATTACGAAAATGAAAGCCGGTTAATTATCTGAAAAGAGAAAGAAAGGGGCGGGAAGCCTTAATACACAATGTTTCATATATACCTTCATTGTTAGAACACTTGGGTTGCAATTTCTGGGTGTCGTATTCAAATTTATATGGTTCTGAAATGCTAGGTAAATTCAGCAAGGGAACATCTTCACATTTTGGTGACAAAAGATGGTTCAGGAAAATAAAAGGGCTCCTCAAGGTCACATGGTAAAGCGTCTTCGTATTCTAAAACAAATTTTAAATTGAACAGAATATAAAAAATTAACAATAAAGCTTACTAAATAAATATGACTGCTTTTTTTAGTTACCTGCAAATATGTAAATACACAAACATCATAAACATCTATGAAATTAGATGTAGTCTATAGGCTATAAAGGTTTTTTTATCAAATCGTTTTTAAAATCTACTTTGTATAAAACAAACGGAAACCTGGAATATTCAACAAAATTAATTAGCATAGAACAAACAAAACCTGGAATTCATAAAAGAAAATTCATGACAAAGAGCTAGTACCTGGATAAGTGTAAATTTAGGATAACGTACTGAATAAAAAAAAATCAGTAAAAAATATAACCAAAAGAATAAATATATTACAGGTGAACTACCACAAAAAATTGACACAACTAAACGTACAAAATACCAATCAATTAGGGGGGGGAGGGTTTCTGCAGTATTTCCCAAACAATAAAATGCAAAACACAGTCTTTCAAAATTTATCAGCTGAATTCAACTAACTTTATTCCTCTCTTACAGGTTTTATAACTTGATATTCCCATCTAAAGCCCCAGGACGTACCCTGCTTTGGCAAAATTTATCGTTTATCATACCAGCACATGGAAAAAATTGACAGCAAATTCTATAAGCTGTGATTACTTGACTCACAAAACTTAAAAATAAAAGCTAATAATCTGAATTTAAATATGTTTTGTGGCACTAAGAAGCCACTTTCAACATCCCTCAGCTTTTAATTGTTAGATCCAAGACCATACTCAGTAAAAAAAAATTCTTAGGGCCACTTAATGAGAAAGAAAAAAAGGGTGAATTATTTTCTAGAGCAAAGTATTTTTTTTATTCTGGAACAGAAAATGTAACTGTACAATTTACCGTTTTTGAGGAAAGAATCCCCAGAAACCGTGATGAGATTACCCACTTTTGGAATTTGTGGCAAGTCCATGAAAGATCTTGAAACGGAGTTGATGCAAATTATGAGAAGTATTATACTATAATCAACACTTGGATGCGACACAGATTTTAGTCAAGTGAGTCCTAAAATACAAAAGATATAATGACTGATGACTAATATTGACATTCAAATACTGCAAAGGATATCTTATCTAAAACTAAAAGAATAGGACGTTTACTGTGTTTATTAGGGGTTTCAATTACAAATAAGAGAATTTGGTGACTTATTGGAGTTTCGATTAGATATTAGAAGTAAAGATTAAAACGATTAGACAACTCCCAGAGTAGATACCCCCTTCTTATTCCCAACCAACTTCAATCACCAAACAACAATCGATTTAGTCTATCTGGTTATATTACAAATCCTATTATAAAAAGCACTAAGTCCTATTTTCTTTTTCAATGATTTCTTTTTTTCATTTAGAAAACTATTTTAATCTCTACCTACCATCTTAATTTTCAATAACTAAATTCGTGGGCACCCATAGGCTGAATCTTAAAGAGGGCTTACCCAGTCTAATCGGTTGTTCCCATGCTTTATAATAGAAATATCAAAACAAAAATACAAAAGTACTGGGAGCGTCATTAAGTCAAGGGGGCTAGACCCCCTCCCCTTATGACGGCTCATGACTCCATTTTGTTTTCTTTTTGCAGATGTAGAGGGTGTATTCATATCTACCATTCATTCCACTGTCAAATGTTTTAACAAATGAAAATCTGATTTAGGACTGATAGATTATAGAAAAACAAAGATTCACCTTTTATCTTGATGATAACACTCTGAGGTCTATATCTGATATGGATATATGGTGAGAAATCAGAAGTTTCAAAGGCAGTATGTTTGCATAAATGCTCATCTGCAACATATTAGAAACTGTAGTGAATCCATATTTGCGTTTTTTTAATTAACTTCTTGTATGATTTATTCGATTGAATCATGAGTCTAAACGCTATATCAGGAAAAATCACTAGATTTAGGAAAAAATCACTAGTTTTAGAACAAAAATCACTATAAATCACTAACTAGAAGAAAATCACTAGGCAACATAATAAATCACTAGAAATAGTGATAAATCACCCAGGACGTTACCTATTTTGAAAAAATTAAGGCAGGGGAGGAGCAAAAATGAAGTTAAGGGAAGATTATATTTGGAGTTTTAAATAGGATGTTCAATATAGATAAATCACTCTTTTGTACTAAATTTTCCTTCTAAGTAGGACAATCTTTATGGATTGAAGCTATTTTTAATGCCTAGCCTCAACATCAACATAACTACAAAATGGTAATAACTGAATTACCTGTTGAAAATAAAACTAATATCTGCAAAGTTTAACTCAACAAGCCTTTAATTTTTCTTAGGTTAACCTTTCAGCTCCGTTAATTTAAGTTTTAATATAGATTAGTCTTTCACCAGTTTATTAAGTTTGGAGATTGTAGGCTCCATAGACCTTGTCATCTATTTTTTATTCTTATTTTTTGTGTTTTCAAGCTATAGAGAGCAAATCTTTTGAAAATACTTCAAACAAATTTTTTATTTGGTTATTTTAAAAGGTTTTTGCAAATTAAGTTTCCTTTTACATTGCTTAATCCATAAATACATTAATGGTAAAATCATCAGTTGGTTTTCTAGTAGCATTTAATAAAGAAAAAACAAGTGTTTTCAACTGAAAGTAAGGAAGAACATTAAAACTTAAAATAAACCGAAATTATTACGTAAATGAGGGGAGTTGTACCCTTTTCAATACCTTGCTCTTAACAATAAAGTTTGATTTTTGTTTAAAATATTTATGAATGGCTCCTGAAACACGAGGGCCGTTCAATTAGAATAAAAAGTGTTTTCAAAAGTTGAAAAACTTTAACGTAAAGAGCGATGTATTGATGAGGGGACAACACCCTCATATACGTCATAAATTCTGTCCATTTTAAGTTTTAATGTTCCTCCTTACTTTCAGTTGAAAAAACTTTTTTTATTTAATTACTGATTCTTTTAAATAGCAGCGTGACATCCAGCTCCCCCTCCATTGCTAATTCCCTCCCCCCACGAAAAGTTCCTCCATGGAAAGATACTGTCACATAAACCCCCCACCCCAACCGCCAGAAACATCCCCCCAAAATATCTTTAGACTTTCCAACAGCCTTTTCTATATATAATAATGGGAAAGTTCGTAGCTTGCAGGCTTTCCTCCAGAGGCTCATGGGAGTCAATTACCCTTAGAAATATTTACTAGATCTTTCAACTATACAAATCAAAATAGTTGTCTCAAAATTAGGATCATGCAGCATTGGAAAAAAAAGGCGTGGGAGAAGGGCTACCTGCCCTTCAATATTTTTGGTCACTTAAAAAGGGCACTGAAACTTTTAATTTGCGATCAAACGAGCACTCTTTAAATCTTTTAGGATCACTGGTTGAATACAATCATCCGTGGTAAAAAAAACAAAAAAACAAGCAATTAAACAGGCATCCATGATCTTGCTTCCAGCACAAAATTCAAAATTCCGTTTTTTTGTACATAGGATTTGTATTTTATATATAGGATTGGTAATTTTGTATATTAGTGGTAAGAAGTCTAATGATCACCGTAAATATGATATCATGCAGGATGCATCTCTAGTTCTCTCAGACAAGATGAAAGCAAAATTTTTTTCTGATATTAAGAAAAATGATTGTTCTGATTCTCATTACCCTTGACCCCAATTTTATACCTTTCCTTATACATCTATACTAAAAGGTCCTTAATGGAACTATTTTCCCTCGATGAATTTAATGCACCACTCAATTCTCTTAAAATCGAGTCTTCCCCAGGTCATGTATGCATTTATATTAAATGGATTTTTAAGTCCCCAGATGTTTTCCAAACTGCCCTCTAAATCCGTGTAATCTTGTTTGGTCAACCACAAGTTCCTAGATGCTTGGAAAATTGCCCAAGTCATTCCTGCTTTAAAATTTTCTCACCCATCTAGCGACCCCAAGTCCTACCGACCTATATCTGCTTTACTAGCTTTCAGTAAAGTCCTTGACAGGTTTATTCTATCAAGAATTGAGTGGTTTGCTGAAATGAATAATATTTTTCTAAGTGAACAAACAGGCTTCGAAAAAGGACATATCTATGTAGATAAACATCACTTGCCTTGAAAGTGATGTTAGTAGCTCTCTTAAAACCAGACAGGCTACAATTGTTTGTTCACGTTTGTTTGTTCAAATTGTCAATCCCTTATTGTTCAATTTGTATGTCTCAGAATTCCAATTACCTCACTCATTGATTGGCTTTTACGCAGATCATTTGATTATTTGCATGTCCGGAAAGGATGTTGCTCTTCTTCAAAGTTCTTTTCAACAGGATATAAGATTAGTTAAGAGATTCTCTTCAGCTTTTGGCTTTCCAATTTCAAATGGTGAAACCAAAGCAATTATATTTGCTAATTGCTCACAAGATCCTCCCAATCCTCTTTAAAGTTTCACTAGTGAAATTCCATATTGTAACTCAGTGAAGCTACTCACCCTATTGATTGATTCTAAAATCCTATGGCATAAACATATTATTTTTTTGAAATCCACGATCATTTGGAAAGTTTGTGTTCTAAAGGGACTTGCTGGAAGTAATTTGGAATGCCACCCTGAAGTTATTCTGGATTTTTATAAACTGTATATCAGATCTAATCTACAATAGAGTTTCCAATTCTTCTTTATAAAAATTTGGATATTCGAATTGCTCTGGGTTCACACAAGCCTACTCCTCTGTCTAGATTAAAAAAACGAAAAAAACAAAAAAACAACAGACATAAACACAGAACCGGTCAAAAAAAGACCTAGTTAGTGGGGTGATAATTTCAAGCCATAAAAGTTACCATCTGCGACCATGTCCCCGGAATCCGCCAATTGGCTCGAGTTCAGATTTGACGGTGTTTAGCTAAGTTTTGGCTTGTCCTCCATGTCGTTTCCTCCAATCAGGTGCTCGTTTGCAGTGTAGGCTTTAGTTTGTGAAAGTCTCGGCTGGTCTTTGGCAAACATGGCCGAAGCAGGACAGGCGGCGATGTCAAATGATAGACGTGATGCCATACTTCTGGTCACATAGTTGGCGGATGATCGTATTTGGGATTTGGTCACTGAATCGTAACCCAAATATGCTCCTCAGGCATCTGTGCTAAAAAGTGTTGAAGGCGTGTGCTATGGTGACTTTTAAGGGCCATTTCTTACAGCCATACAGTAAGATTGATCGGACTAGGGCATCGTAAATAAGAATTTTTGATTTCCTGTGGATTTCCTTTTTTCATAGTGGGTTCCAAAAGTGTGGAAAGACAGTGGAAGCTGATGCAATGCGGCATTGGATTTCTCCGCTACATTTGCCGTTGATATTAATGTAAGATCCAATATACTTCCATTTATTGACAACTTCAAGCTGCGTATGGTTAAGGGTTATAGGGGTAGAGTTTATTTCCGGGGCATTAGACATAACTTTAGTTTTGTCAATATTAATTTTCAGCCCCACTGGGGCAACCATTTTGGGGACTCTCCGAAGCATCTTCTGGGCTTCGCAAACGGATTTGCCAAGAAGAGCAACATCATCGGCAAAATCAATGTGGTTGGTACTGAAATCAGGGCTAACCTTGACTTCTTCGAAGTTTAGCATTGCCTTTTTCATTACCCAATTGATGACAAAATTGAATGGTTCGGGAGAGAGTACACACCCTTGTTTACTTTAAGACTTTTGATTTTTTTCAGACTTCTGACCTATCTAGATCGTTTTTCCATGCGAGAATATCAGAAAATACCAGTTTTCCCGCAAAAATATGGAGCCATTTCCAGAAAAAATTAACAAATACTTACATATATAAACAATTATTTCATGTATATATATATATACATACATACATATATATATATATATATATATATATATATATATATATATATATATATATATATATATATATATATATATATATATATATATATATATATATATATATATATATATATATATATATATATATATATATATATATATATATATATATATATATATATATATATATATATATATATATATATATATATATATATATATATATATATATATATATATATATATATATATATATATATATATATATATATATAATATATATATATATATATATATATATATATATATATATATATATATATATATATATATAACGTAGATAATTTCGGAGACCACACTGCCTTTCCATGACGATAAATAAAAGTTCAAATAGGGATAAAATCCTTTTAATAGACAGTGATGATAGAAATTCACAAAAATACCAGATATTTCGGTCACATATACAGTGACCGTCATCAGTAGTTTTACTACTGATGACGGTCACTGTATATGTGACCGAAATATCTGGTATTTTTGTGAATTTCTATCATCACTGTCTATTAAAAGGATTTTATCCTATTTGAACTTTTATTTATATATATATATATATATATATATATATATATATATATATATATATATATATATATATATATATATATATATATATATATATATATATATATGTATATATATATATATATATATATATATATATATATATATATATATATATATATAGGAGCTATTAATTATTATATATATATTTTCCCACTTTTGTGTCCGCTACTCCACTGTTCAATTTTCCACTGCTCCTATAATTAGGAGTATCGGAAACTGCTAATTAATCCAGTTCAAACTGTCTTAATTCATCGGTCGAAATGTCGATATGATAGTTATTTTTGATACTTTGTATGATATAGAGCCGGCCTCAAATTCTTCATCTAAGTAGATATTTTCGGAGACCAGACTGCCTTCCCATGACGATAAAATAAAAGCAGAATAATTAAAAAGAGCAGAATAATCCACTAGTGACTGTGTACCACTCAGCTACGATACCTTACTCTAGCATAAGCCAGTAGTGACATTGTTTGTCTCTGCCACGTGCGCTCGCACCTCCAGATTACTCCTGAGGCGTTAGAGATTTGCAGTAGTGGTGGCACTTTCATACTAGAGCTTTTCTGGGACACCGGTAGTGAAAAAATAAGTGCTTTTCTGAAGATACGGGTTAATTTAACCTATATTGTAGCCTTTGCAGAATTGCGCGAAAGAAATCAGAATTAGTACTGATATATGATGGTCCCACAGAGACAACTTTACGACTGCGACTTTGCCGACGACATAGTTCTTGCCGACGACCACATTCTGCAGAAAATATGTAACGGAACATTAAGGAGCTAGCTTCAAAAACCTCCCAAATAGGCCTACAGAGCAATGTGAACAAGACCAAGGCAATGTCAAACGGTTGATCAGTTCGCTAGCTGGAGACCCTAAGCTTGGGGAAACTGAAATCGATGAAGTCAGTGAATGAAATATCACCATTGGTCGTTCCCTTGAAGCTGAGTCAGATGTATTACGACGATACCTCAATGGGCTGTGGTTTCTGGCTCTGTATCGACTAATGTGGACGTTATCCATTGCTGCCTTTTTCATTTTCTCAACCCCAGCAACTTTAGTATATATTTTTTGTTTATTCTTAAGGATTTTCATATGAAACGGTGTCTGATCAATGACAAATATTACTTGCCGAGGATCTAGTTCAGGCTACCTCATTCCACAAAAAATATGCAACTAAATAATAAGGAGCAAGCCTCAAAAGCTTCCCAAACATGCCTGCTGATTCATGTGAACAAATCAAGGCATTGTCAAAACTGCTATCATGTACTTGCTAGAGGCCTTAAGGTTGGGGAAACGAAAATCGAAGGAGTCAGCCAATTCAAGTATCTAGATAGTAAAATAAGCAAAAATTGAAGAAGCGATAGAGAGATCATCCTTCGAATTGCGTATGCAAAGTAGCATTCTCTCAATTAAAAAGCATTTGGAGTCCTAGCAAATACTCTGAAGGTGAAACTACGTCTATTTAGCAGCATTGCAATCTCCATATTGACCTATTGATTCAAATTCCAGAGCCTGTGTAGATCTGTAGAGAAAAAATTACTTGGATTTGAGAATGATTGACTGTGAAGAATACTTGAGATTTGTACGACTGCTTGCGTGCCCATAAGTGAGGGGGGGGGGGCGAGGGCGCAAGCCCACCCCCTCCCCGGCCGAATTACACTGCCTTATATTTTTATTTCTTGCTTTTAGATTTTAATTATAAAACATGATCCCGGTGCCGTGCGGAGGGCGGAAAATTGGCAAGCGCTGGCGCGATCATTGTTAACCATAAATATTGTGCTTTGATCAGTCTTTCCCAAATTCCAGATTTAATTTACATTAGATTTTGGCCTATTATCAAGTGAAAAACTTTGCGAGTCGCTGCCTGGAAGCTGTTCTTCTTCGTTTTCATTAAGAGAAGTAGAAATCTGGTAGAACGGAATGATTAAAAAAGTTAGTTCTCAGAATAAGTAGCATTTGTTTTATTGAGAAGAAACTATCAGCAACGAGAAGAACTGTCACGGCTGCCAGCGGCTGCCATTTTTTGCCTGCCGCCGCCAACCTTCTCTTAATGGAGGCACCGGGATCAAGTTGTATAATTGAAATGTAAAAAAAAAATAAAATATAAGGCAGTTTAATTTGGCCAGGGGAGAGGGTGGGCTGGTGCCCTCTGCCCCCTCTCACTTATGGGCACCCATGCATTTGTACAAACATCAAGTATTCTTCACAGGCAATCATTCTCAAATCCAAGTAAGTTTTTCTCTACAGATCTACACAGGCTCTGGAATTTGAGTCAATAGGTCAATATGGAGATTACAATGCTGTTAAATAGACGTAGTTTCACCTTCAGAGAATACTTGCTGGATCTCCAAATACTATTCAATTGGGAAAATGCTACACTGCATATGCGATTCGAAGGATGATCTCTCTATTGCTCCTGCCATTTTTGGTTAGTGTACTATCTAGATACTTGAATTGGCTGACTCCTTCGATTTTCGTTTCCCCAACCTTAAGGCCTCCAGCAAGTAAATGATAACAGTTTTGACAATGCCTTGATTTGTTCACATGAATCAGCAGGCATGTTTGGGAAGTTTTTGAGGTTAGCTCCTTAATATTTAGTTGCATATTTTTTGTGGACTGAGTAGCCAGAAATACATCCTCGGCAAGTAATATTTGTCATTGATCAGACACCGTTTCCTATGAAAATCCTTAAGAATAAACAAAAAATATATACTAAAGATACTGGGGTGGAGAAATTGGAAAAGACAGCAATGGATATCCTCCACATTCGTGGATACATAGCCAGAAACCACAGCCCATTGAGGTATCGTCATAATACTTTTGAAAACTTAAAATACATCGAAATTATTACGTAAATGAGGGGAGTTGTACCCTTTTCAATACCTTGCTCTTAACACTAATGTTTGATTTTTGTTAAAATATTTATGAATGGCTCCTGAAACACGAGGAATATTAGAATAAAAAGTGTTTTTAAAAGTTGAAAAACTTTATCGTAAAGAGCGAGGTATTGATGAGGGGACATCACCCTCATATACGTCATAATTTCTGTCAATTTTAAGTTCTAATGTTCCTCCTTACTTTCAGTTGAAAAAACTTTTTTTTTTTTAATTACTGATTCTTTTAAATAGCAGCGTGAAATCCAGCTCCCCCTCCATTGCTAATTCCCTCCCCCCACGAAAAGTTCCTCCATGGAAAGATACTGTCACATAAACCCCCCACCCCAACCGCCAGAAACATCCCCCCCAAAATATTTTTAGAATTTCCAACAGCCTTTTCTATATATAATAATGGGAAAGTTCATAGCTTGCAGGCTTTCCTCCGGAGGCTTATGGGAGTCAATTACCCTTAGACATATTAACTAGATCTTTCGACTATACAAAACAAAATAGCTATCTCAAAATTAGGATCATACAGCATTGGGAAAAAAGAGGCGTGGGAGAAGGGCTACCTGCCCTTCAATATTTTTGGTCACTTAAAAAGGGCACTAAAACTTTTAATTTGCGATCAAACGAGCACTCTTTAAATCTTTTAGGATCACTGGTTGAATAAAATCACCCTTATTAAAAAAACAAAAAAAAACAAGCAATTTAACAGGCATCCATGATCTTGCTTCCAGCACAAAATTCAAAATTCTGTTTTTTTGTACATAGGATTTGTATTTTATATATAGGATTGGTAATTTTGTATATTAGTGGTAAGAAGTCTAATGATCACCGTAAATATGATATCATGCAGGATGCATCTCTAGTTTTCTCAGACAAGATGAAAGCAAAAAATTTTTCTGATATTAATAAAAATGATTGTTCTGATTCTCATTACCCTTGACCTCCATTTTGTACCCTTCCTCGTACTTCTTTACCAAAAGGTTCTTGATGGAACCATTTTCCCTCTATGAATTTAATGCAGCACTCAATTCTCTTAATATCAAGTCCTCCCCAGGTCATGAATGCATTTATATTAAATGGATTTTTAAGTCCCCAGATGTTTTCCAAACTGCCCTATAAATCCGTGTAATCTTGTTTGGTCAACTTACAAGTTCCTAGATGCTTGGAAAATTGCCCAAGTCATTCCTGCTTTAAAATTTTTCCGACCTATATCTGCTTTACTAGCTTTCAGTAAAGTCCTTGACAGGCTTATTCTATCAAGAATTGAGTGGTTTGCTGAAATGAATAATATTTTTCTAAGTGAACAAACAGGCTTCGAAAAAGGACATATCTATGTAGATAAACATCACTTGCCTTGAAAGTGATGTTAGTAGCTCTCTTAAAACCAGACAGGCTACAATTGTTTGTTCACGATTGTTTGTTCAAATTGTCAATCCCCTTTTGTTCAATTTGTATGTCTCAGAATTCCAATTACCTCACTCATTGTTTGGCTTTTACGCAGATCATTCGATTATTTGGAAGTCCGGAAAGGATATTGCACTTCTTCAAAGCCTTTTTCAACAGGATATAAGATTAGTTAAGAGATTCTCTTCAGCTTTTGGCTTTCCAATTTCAAATAGTGAAACCAAAGCAATTATATTTGCTAATTGCTCACAAGATCCTCCCAATCCTCTTTAAAGTTTCTCTAGTGAAATTCCATATTGTAACTCAGTGAAGCTACTTAGCCTATTGATTGATTCTAAAATGTTATGGCATAAACATATTAATTTTTTGAAATCCACGATCATTTGGAGACTTTGTGTTCTAAAGAGACTTGCTGGAAGTAATTTGGAATGCCACCCTGAAGTTATTCTGGATTTATAAGCTGTATATCAGATCTAATCTACAATAGAGTTTCCAATTCTTCTTTATAAAAATTTGGATATTCGAATTGCTCTGGGTTCGCACAAGCCTACTCTACTCCTAAAAAAAAAAACAAAAAACAACAGACATAAGCACAGAACCGGTCAAAAAAAGACCTAGCTAGTGGGGTGATAATATCAAGCCATAAAAGTTACCATCTGCGACCATGTCCCCGGAATCCGCCAATCGGCTTTAGTTCAGATTTGACGGTGTTTAGCTAAGTTTTGGCTTGTCCTCCATGAGGTTTCCTCCAATCAGGTGCTCGTTTGCAGTGTAGGCTTTAGTTTGTGAAAGTCTCGGCTGGTCTTTGGCAAATATGGCCAAAGCAGGACAGGCGGTGGTGTCGAATGATAGATGTGATGTCGTACTTCTGGTCACATAGTTGGCGAATGATCGTATTTGGGATTTGATCGCTGAATCGTAACCTAAATATGCTCCTCAGGCATCTGTGCTAAAAAGTGTTGAGGGCGTGTGCCTTGGTGACTTTTAAGGGCCATTTCTTACAGCCATACAGTAAGATTGATCGGACTAGGGCATCGTAAATAAGAATTTTTGTTTTCCGGTGGATTTCCTTTTTTTTCATAGCGGCTTCCAAAAATGTGGAAAGACAGTGGAAAGATGCAATGCGGCATTGGATTTCTCCGCTACATTTGCCGTTGATATTAATGTAAGATCCAATATACTTCCATTTATTGACAACTTCAAGCTGCGTATGGTTAAGGGTTATAGGGGTAGAGTTTAAGACATAGAGTTTCCGGGGTAGAATTAAGACATAGCTTTAGTATTGTCAATATTAATTTTCAGCCCCACTGGGGCAACCATTTTGGGGACTCTCCGAAGCATCTTCTGGGCTTCGCAAACGGATTTGCCAAGAAGAGCAACATCATCGGCAAAATCAATGTGGTTGGTACTGAAATCAGGGCTAACCTTGACTCCTTCGAAGTTTAGCATTGCCTTTTTCATTACCCAATTGATGACAAAATTGAATGGTTTGGGAGAGAGTACACATCCTTGTTTACTTTAAGACTTTTGATTTTTCTCAGACTTCTGACCTATCTAGATCGTTTTTTCATGCGAGAATATCAGAAAATACCAATTTTCCCGCAAAAATATGGAGCCATTTCCAGAAAAAATTAATAAATACTTACATATATATACAATTATTTCATGTATATATATATATATATATATATATATGTATATATATATATATATAGGAGCTATTAATTATTTTAGATATATTTTCCCACTTTTGTGTCCGCTACTCCACTGTCCAATTTTCCACTGCTCCTATAATTAGGAGTTTCGGAAACTACTAATTAATCCAGTTCAAACTGTCTTAATTCATTGGTCGAAATCTCGATATGATAGTTATTTTTGATACTTTGTATGATATAGAGCCGGCCTCAAATTCTTCATCTAAGTAGATATTTTCGGAGACCAGACTGCCTTCCCATGACGATAAAATAAAAGTTAAAAATAGGGATAAAATCCTTTTTGACAGAGAGTGCATAGAAAATTCACAAAAATACCAGATATTTCGGTCACATATACAGTGACCGTCATCAGTAGTACTACTGATGACGGTCACTGTATATGTGACCGAAGTATCTGGTATTTTTTTGTGAATTTTCTATACACTGTCTATAAAAAGGATTTCATCCCTATTTTGAACTTTTATTTATCTTCATCCAAGTAGAACCTGTTTTTCTGGCGCTCAATCCTAATGATATATCACAAAATATGATGAAATTTAATACTTTAGAAACAAATTTGGGCTATATATTTGCAAATTAGGGGGAAGTGGGGGTAAAGTATAGAGGGTCATCATGTAAAATGTGTAAGGTACAATTATTCTGCATATTATGAAGCAAGGATTGTTTTCTAACTTCAAACTGTCCAAGTACTTTACCCCCACCTTAACATGCAAATATACCTAATTATATATTTCCCATCTATTCTGTCACCTCACTTTGTCTTGTCTCGCGATAAGCTAAGAGAAACTAACGAAAGAAACTGGTTCTAAAAAGCGTCAATGGATGAGCAACTTAAGTAGTCGCCGCTATATTGTACAAGTACCTTATTCTTTAACGTCGTAACAACGTAACGTAACGTAACTTGCAATTTTCTTACTCTTTAAATTATTGATACTATTTTGGCCTCTGGAAAAGCGATGGTCATGGTAACCATTGTAGGAAGGAGACCAAACATCTTCTCTTGTCTGCACCGAAACGCTTAAGCTGGCTTAGAACCGGTCAGTAAGAAGTCACTGAGACCTCCGGTATCAATGGAGGCTTTGTGCAATCCTACGCCCATCTTGGTCAGGTCAAAACCCCTATGCCTTCCCAAGGCCAGAACAAAATGTGCACTGTCATGAAAAAATACAAATGTTTTTACTTTTATAACTTTAATAAATCAAATAATATTAACATTTTTATTACTAAATATCAGTATATGTATATTAAACTGACAATGCAAATTCATTAGGATTTTTTCAGTAAAGTGCAAATTTTGTTCTGGCCTTGGAAAGGCATTGGGGTTTTGCACCAAACTTATGTTAGTTTCTGCTCATTTTGAGTTTGAATCGGTTAATTATTGTAATTTCTGTTTTGGGTTTCATTTATTTATCGATACTGATTTGTGGTAGTTTCACGCTTGGTAGATTATTTGATTTTATTTTTTGCTCATTTTTTTGTTGAATGGAGCTCTTTACTTTTCTTTGAAAAACTTTTTTTGTGTAAAAAGTGTTTTAAATTAATT
Organism: Artemia sp. Qi Xiang Cuo; assembly: GCF_049724085.1. Lineage (NCBI taxonomy): Eukaryota > Metazoa > Arthropoda > Branchiopoda > Anostraca > Artemiidae > Artemia > Artemia sp. Qi Xiang Cuo. The sequence continues at coordinate 73,745,808 of NC_142803.1, forward strand.
TCTGTTCGTTTTATATTGACATAGTCTTTTCAGGGAGAAAGAAAATAATACTTAAAATCTTTTCGTTTTTTAAGACTATATAGTTTGGCGTGCTATTTGTATGCTGGAGAAAAATTTTCAGCAATTTTTAACAGCATACACCCTTTTAAAAATCTGGATACAAATAGTACTGTTCAATTTAATTTCATACCTCCTCTAGCTGACCTGAAATGGAAACTTTATACCATTCGCAAAAAAACTGTTTACTTTCTTTGATAGCTTGGATACACTTACGCTATTTTGATTTGGTTAAATTTTAAGAGCAGAAATGGGAGGGTTGGCGTGGGAGGATGGGCGTTGAAGGGTGGGAGTGGAAGGGGGTTTATTTGCCCTAAAATCACTTTCGAGTATTAAAAAGAGCATCAACCCTTTCTATTTTCAATAGAATGAGCCCTTTTCGAAGTTCCCACGACAACTTCTTCGATACGAAATGCCCTGGTCTAAACAACAACAACAACAAAAATAATACATTATACCCACTTCGATCTTTACTATAAAAATGTCAAGCCTTCCAATCACTTTCGACTATTAAAAAGGGCACTAGGCCTTTCGATTTCCAATTGAATGAGCCCTTTTGGAAACGACAAAGCTTTCTATAAACACCTTATAAGTCCCCAGGGCATGAATTACAACCCTTACCCTAAGGTCTTTTAGGGTGGTTGTCATCCTCTAAGACCGAATCTCCAGAACTTTCAACTACCTTAAACAACATGGCTATCTCAAAATTGTGATTGGATTTGTTTGGGGAAATGGTGGGCGTGAGAGGGGTGTTAATCAACTTCCAATCACTTTCGACTATTAAAAAGGGCACAAGCCACTCCAATTTCCAATTGAATGAGCACTTTTTGAAGTTTCTACGACAACTTCTTTGATACGAAGTGCCCTGCTCTAAAGGAAAAAAATTAATAAATAACACATTGTACCAACATCGTTCTTATACGCCCCCAGGGCATAACTTAAAACCCTTTCCCTGAAGGTTTTGGGGGAGTGTCCTCCTCTTCATTTAGTCCCCGTTTCTTGTCTTGTTCTCGAGTGTCCCCGTTCTTTACTTAGGTAGCGCAATCGTGCTGCCTATGTTCTATATAACAACTTTCTATATAAACCTTATATGGCCCCAGGGCATAACTTACAGCCCTTACACTGAGGGCTCTGAGGGGGTTATAATCCTAAACGACCTAATTTCCAGAACGTTCAACTACGTTGAGCAAAATGGATATTTCAGAATTTTGATTGGATGCGTTTTGGAAAATAGTGGACGTCAGAGGGGCGTTAGTCGCTATCCAATTACTTTCAACTATTAAAAAAGGCACTAGCCCTTTTAATTTCAAATTGAATGAACCCTTTTGAAGTTTCTACGACAACGCTTTCAATAAAAACTTTATAAGCCTCAGGGCATAACTTACAACCCTTTCCCTGAGGGCGTGAGAGGGGGGTTAGTTGCACGCAAATCATTTCGACAATTAAAGAGGGTACTATCCCTTTTAATTTCAAATCCAATGAGCCCTTTTTCAAGTTTCTACGACAAAGATTTCAATAAAAACCTTATATGCTCCAAGGGCATAACTTAAAATTCTTGCCCTGAGGGTTGTGGGGGAGTGTCCTCCTCAAAAAAATATTTTCTATCTGTAAATCAACTACGCTGAACAAAATGGCTATATCAAAATTTTGATTGGTTGTGTTTGGGGGAAAGATAGGCGTGGGGGAGGGGATAGTTGCCCTCCAATCACTTTCGAAATATTCAAAAGGGCACTAGCCCTTTGAATTTCAAATTGAATGAGCTTTTTTTGAAGTTTCTACGACAACGCCTTCTTTCAAAACCTTATATGCCCCCAGAGCATAACTTAAAACTCTTGCCCTGAGGGCTGTGGGGGAGTGTCCTCGTCAAAAACATATTTTCTATCTGGAAATCAACTATGCTGAACAAAATGGCAAGGAGTGACGAAGGGGTTTTTTTGAATCCCAGTTTATTGAAATCAAACTAAAAAATAAGGCTTTGATAATTGGTAATGTTTATAGATCTCCCAGTGGATCCGTCCCTTCTTTTCTTCAGGTCCTTGATGAGGTCTTGGATTTAATAGGCAGACATCCATGTGAATATACAAAAATAGGAGACTTTAACTTAAATCTAATTGACATAGCTTCCTCTACTACGTTGGATTTTCTCTCAGATATGTTCACTGCTGAGGTTCTACCAACAAACTGTATTCAGACACGTGTAACTGATACGTCAGCGTTTTTAATTGATAACATTTTTTCGTCTCCTAATTTGGTTCGGAAATCTGTTGTAGTGAGTGATATTTCAGACCATTTTCCAGTATTTTTCAGTTTTATCCTTGAAAAAACATTCAATGGGGACACTCCAGCATCTGCTTCAGCTTCTTTTAGGTTTGGTTTGAGTGAATTGATCCGCATTGATAATGATTTTTGTTCAAAGTTTAATACCTTTTATGAGTCAGTAAAGGAGTCTATTTTTGACGTATGTGCTCTGTCCCCTCTACTTCAAGGTCAAAAAGATCTATTCCTCTTAACCCATGGATGACCCCTGGTCTTCTAAAGAGTTGGAGAAGAAAAAATAATCTTTGGAAAGCTCTTAAGTCAGCAAAGCCATCTTTGAATGCTGCACATCTTCAGCCATTCAAACTCTACAGGAATGTTTTCAATTCCTTATGCCGGAAGGCTAAATTCCTTTATTATTCCATAGAATTCTCGGATTCTGGGAAAGATATTCGAAAAACTTGGCAAGTGATCAATTTCGTACTCAAACGTTCCTCTCCGGTTCCTTCTATCCCTCAAAGTCTTGTAGTTGGTGATGTGGTTGTTGAGGGTATTCCTTCTGTTCAAGAAGCATTTACATCATATTTTGCCAATATTCGGAAAAACACTGTTTCTTTAGTCAGGTCTTCATAACCAGATTACAAATCCTATCTTAGTCCGCCTTGTCTCAAATCGATGGTGTTATATCCTGCTTCTGATGTTGAAGTAGCCAGGATTGTAAATTTTTTGAAGGGTTCTTCGTCTTCTGGCCCTGATTGTATTCCAACTATGGTAGTTTAGTTCATTCTTCCTTCAATTATTTTTTCATTGACAAAGCTTATAAATCTTTCTTTTGAAAATGGGGTTTTCCCCAGTTCTTTTAAGCGAGCTAGAGTAATTGTTTTATATAAAGGTGGACCAAGAAGTGATCAAGCCAATTATCGTCTTTGCTGTCTGTTTTTAGCAAAATTTCTGAAAAGACCATGCTTTCCCGTCTACTTGCTTTTCTAGAGGATAAAAGATTTTTTCATTATTTTCAGTTTGGCTTCTGAGCTAAACATTCTACGGAGCATGTGTGTGTAACTCTTTTAAATTTTCTCCGCACCGTGCTTGACTCTGGTTTAATTCCTGCAGCTATATTCCTAGATGTCCGTAAGGATTTTGACTCTTTAACTCATGAAATTCTGCTGTATAAGCTATCACACAATGGTGTAAGAGGACAGGCTCATGCTTGGTTTGATTCCTATTTGTCAGGTAGAACTATCTTCGTAGATTCCTTTTCCCGCTTTTCGTCTGAAGTTGAGTTTGATGTTCCTCAAGGGTCTGTTCTTGGACCGTTTCTGTTTTTGATTTATTTTAATGACCTTATAGTTGTGGTTAAGAATCAAAAACCTACAGTTTGCTGTCGCCTATGTCATCCTGAATCTTTCAATGCTAAAATAAAATCCATCGTTTTCACAGGATGTGGACACTCTCGTTGCTTTCGCTGATGACAGTACCATTGGTATTGTAGTAGGAACTGAGTTTGAGATGCTTCCCAAATTAGTTGACCTTTTTGAGAGAGTAACTCTTTGGTTTGGTGCAAATTGCCTTGCCCTAAATGCTGCTAAGTCAAGTTTTTAAATTTTTTCCCGTATTTCTCTGGCGTGCCCTGAGTTAACTAATATCCAGCTTTCAAGGGGCTCTCTCAGTGGACCTAAGGAACGATATATCCGATTTCTCGGTATTCTTCTCGATGAAAACTTTTCATTCAAGCATCATATTGGACTAATTAACATGAAGATCTCAAGGAGTCTTGGAATTTTGAGGAAGCTAAAACACATTTTCTTGGATCAGTTTTAAAAATTCTGCTCCATTGCTTAGTTTAGTCCTACGTCTCTTATTGTCCTACAATATGGATGTCAACTTTCTCTTCTTTTTTTAAACCACTTTCTAATTTATATGATAAGGCAAGAAGGCTTATACAGGAAACAAATTGTTCTACATCTAAACAAACTAGCCCATTACTTGATTTGCAGTCTCTCTAAATTCTTTCGTGCGTGTCTTTCACTTTTCATCAAATTCATGGTGATGTTCATACAGCCCTTTAAACTACTTTCGTCATTGATAGGTTTTTGCATCATCTTCGAAATTCAAGGAATATTAAAATTTTATTTACTCCATTGGTGAGGCCTGACTTTAATCCATTAACTGCTTGTCATATTGTTTGGAATAGCCTACCTGAGTCAGCTCAAGAATGTCACTAGTTTGGTATTTTCAAAAGAATTTTAGGAAATTTTTTAATGTCTTAATTTTTCATGTTTAAATATTCATATTTTTAATTTTATTATTATTATTTGGGAGGAGGGCGGGTGACACTAGCCTAGTTGGAAATGTTTTTTGTGAGGGGTACTGTGTTTTTCCAATATTTTTTGTGACTTTGTTTCAAATATATATATTTGGAATTTGGTTTAATCTATTGGATTGTCCTAAATCTTTTTTTGTTTGGGGGGGGGTCTCATAAAATTGGTTTGTGTTTTGGTTTTTTAATTATTGTATTTTTTCTCTTATTTGTTTTGTTTTGTGTGTGTGTGTTGAGTCATTGAAAGGTTGAAATGCATTTATTGAAAATACCTTTTTTTCTTTTTTTTAGCATTTATGCCATTTCTGTTTTTCCCCCTTTGTTTTCATGGCCATAGCAAATATCTGGGTTGATGTTTGCAAGTCCAAGAATTTGTCATTGTTGGTTTGAATGTCTAAAGTGTCTGTCTTTCTCTGTTTGTGTGTCTGATTCTATTTGTTTGCATGTCAGGGTTGGTGTTTGCAAGTCCAAGAATTTGTCTTTTTTGGTTTGAATGTCTAAAGTGTCTGTCTTTCTCTGTTTGTGTGTCTGATTCTATTTGTTTGTATGTCTGAGTTGGTGTTTGCAAGTCCAAGAATTTGTCTTTGTTGGTTTGAATGTTTAAAGTGTCTGACTTTTTCTGTTTGTGTATCTGATTCTATTTGTTTGCATGTCTGAGTTGGTGTTTACAAGTCCAAGTATTTGTCTTTGTTGGTTTGAATGTCCAAAGTGTCTGTCTTTCTCTGTTTGTGTGTCTGATTCTATTTGTTTTCATGTCTTCAATATAGAAACACTTCTATATTGAAGTGTTTTTATTGTATATTTATTGGTTGAATAAATTGATTTATTGATTGACCATAGGGTAGTCCACGCGGAATAAATTGATTGCTTGGTAGTCCCCTGCTTAGTTTTTGATTTTTGGATTTTTTTTTCTTTTTTTCTTCTTTTTGTGTGTGGATTATTGTATTTTATTATTTTTTTTTTTATTTTTTTTACTCCCTTTTGTTGAGTTTCTTAAAGGTGTGAATGTATGATGTTGAAAATGTTTTTGTTTTGTACCTATTTGTTTCATTTTTGTTGCTCCCCTGTTTTTTTCCTGGCCATAGAGCCTTACGGAAGAGTTTATACTGATGTGTATTTTGTTGAGTTTATTGATTGAATAAAAAAACTGTCGAAAATAAGCAAGGGTACAACACGTGTTATCCGTGGTATGTTAGAGTTGATTGTGGCATCGTATTGCCAGAAGACTTCCATTGGTGGTGTCAGGGAGGGTCCTGGCAGCCAATTCGTTTTACGAAGATTGAGAGCAGCATAATCCACTAGAGACTGTGCACCACTCAGCTACGATACATTACTCTAGCATAAGCCAGTAGTGCACATTATTTGACTCTGCCACCTGCGCTCGCACCTCCAGATTACTCCTGGGGCGTTAGAGATTTGCAGTAGTGGTGGCACTTTCATACTCGAGCTTTTCTGGGACACCGGTAGTGAAAAAAACTACCGCCCCAGGAGAGGAGTAATCTGGAGGTACGAGCGCACATGTCAGAGTCTGACAATAGCACTACTGGCTTATGCTAGAGTAAGGTATTGTAGCTGAGTGGC
>NC_142803.1:73917665-74034985 GCF_049724085.1 Artemia sp. Qi Xiang Cuo
TAAAGTCTCTCTTTGGGGGGATTCAGCCGGAGTATTTTTGAATTGGTAGCTTTAATGGTTAGATTAGATTCGTTACACTAGAAATTTAGCTAATCGAAAATGTAATCAGCAAACAGCGCTACAAGAGTATTGCCTTAAAGTAGATAAGCTAGCATGAGAGATAAGTCATCCACAAATTTATACCCATATTTGTGCTCGCTCAGGACCTAGTTAATCAGCAAGAAATGTTATGCCAGTACGGTTGGTGCCTAGTGCGGTAATACCACAGTCAAACTTTCCATTTTATGAAAAAAATGGGACAAAAAACTAGTAGTAGTCAAAAAGAGCATTTCTTTTTCGAAATACTTTATCTTCAAAACCTGGCTTTTCTCTTTCTACAATTAGCCATGTCTTGATGCATCCTATTGCAAAATACTTGATTTTCAATTCAATTGAACTGAAAATCAAGTATTTTGCAATAGGTTGCATCAAGACATGGATAATTGTAGAAAGAGAAAAGTCAAGACAGATAGTCCAAGTAATTGAGAGGCAATTGAAATGAAAATCAAATTTTCAGTAGGCTGCATCAAGACATAGCTAATTGTAGAAAGAGAAAAGCCAAGACAGAATCCCATATAAAAATTGATCTGAAGAACTTTGATTTTAAGAGAGTGTCTTTTAGGCGAGGTTTTCAGGGAAAAAGGCGGGCCCCTAAGCTCCCTCTTCCCTATTTTCAGAATGCATGCATACCGTATCTTATAACGTTTTATTTCAAAATAACTCCTCATAATCTTTACCGCCTATCCTTTTCAAAATGACATTTACCTATATTTTGTATATTCGTAGAAATTATGTTTCTTTCTTTCTAGCTGTCTAATGTATGACTGAAAAATAACCAAATTACCGTTTGTACTGTAAAATGTAACGTCTATTTGTTTTCTTAGCATAAGAGAAGAATCGATGAATGAAAATTTTAACATGTTACATGAACTCTCCTGTTGCACGGATGCTTGTCAATGAAACTGGAAATAGTTATCTTTTTGCGGGGCAGTAGATTGATAATTAACAAGTTGATTGCTTTACAAAAATTTATACTTTCTGATAAAAAGTATAAAAAAAATACTATTCAGAAATAAAGTATAGAAAAAGTACTATTTTCATAGAAAGTATTAAAATAGAACTACTTTGATCAAAAAGTATTAAAACAGTACTTGGGTACTCCCTCTGGAAACCCTGTTTGTAAGCCATGCCATCTATTTCCTTGTTTTGTTTCCCAGTAGTCTAATAGAGGGCAGACCTATTAAACCTCGCTTAAAAAAAATTTTATTTTGAGTTTTTACAAAGTTTTTGCAAAGTAAATTTCCTTTTCCATTGCTTATCCCATGAATAAAGTAATATTGAAAATCCTCAGTCGGTTTTGGAGCAATATTTTATTTGTTGAGCTGGTCTTTACTCCGTTGTTGAGTAGGTGTGTTACCACGACGAACAACAGTATAAAATGTACAACTGTACTAATGAACACATCAAACAGTTCTTGGGGTAACGAACTGTACGTAAGGAGTGACCCGGCTCAATAGTAACCAAAATTCTAAAAACCATGATTTTGAAACCAATAGATACATCAATAGAATCAGATTTTTATGCTGATTTCAAATATATAAGTTTCATTACGTTTAGTTCTACCCAAGTTACGTGCCTGAGAAAAATTGCCTAATTTTTGAAAAAAGGGGAAACAACCCCTAAAAGTCATAGAACTTTAATAAAAATCACACCATCAGATTCAGCGTATTAGAGAACCCAAAAGAAATATCACAGATGCGTGTTTATTTGTTTTTTTCCCAGGGGTGATTGTATTGATCCAGTAGTCCTAGAATATCATGAGAGGTATCATTTGAACGGAAATTAAAAGTTCTAATGCACTTTTTAAGTGACCAAAAACTGGAGAGCAACTTGGCCCATTCCCCAGCTCATTTTTTTTCCGAAGTAACCCAATAAAAATTTTGAGATAGCCATTTTGTTCAGCATAGTCAAAAATCTAATTAATATGTTGTTGAGGATGACTTGATCACCCACAGTTCCCGAGGGAAGGGCTGCAAGTTATGAACTTTGCCCATTGCTTACATATAGTATTGGTTAATGGGAAGTATACAGACGTTTCAGGAGAGATTTATTTTCTGGTGAAGGGGGATCGGAGGAGTGGGTTACGAGGGAGGATCTTTCCATGGAGGATGTTTCCTTGAGGGAAGGGACATGTCTGTATTTCCCAGTATTATTTAAAAAACGACCTGAAATTAAATAAGAAAAAAATAAGTTTTTTCAACTGAAAGTAAGGAACAACATTAAAACTTAGAACAAACAGAAATTATTACGTATATGAGGGGGTTTTCCCCCTAGTCAATGCCTCACCTTTTACGCTAAAGTGTTTTTTAGTACTTTCAAAAGAGCTATATATTCTAATTAACCAGCTTTTGTGATTCAGGGGTTTGTGATTCGAACAAAATTCAAACTTTAGCGTTAAGAGCGAGGGATTGACTAGGTGTAAACTCCCTAATATACATAATAAAAACATACAAATATAAATGTTCGTTACATAAGTTAATTCGTAAGTTACGTCAAAAGAAAATTTCGAGAAATTCATTTAGCCAAAACAAGTAAAATTAATATGCAAATTTCATTCTAATTATTCATGTACGGTAAGCCAAAACCAAAGCTGCATTAATTCAAAAACGTTCAGAAATTAAATAAAAAAACAAGTTTTTTTACTGAAAGTAGGGAGCGACATTAAAACTTAAAACGATCATAAATTATTCCACATATGAAAGGGGCTGACCCCTCCTCAATGCCTCGCTCTTTATGCTAAAATTTGCCTCTGTCACACAACTTTATTTTTTAAAACAATTAAAAACTTTAGCGTAAAGAGCGGGGCGTTGAGGAGGGGACAGCCACTTTCATATACGGAATAATTTTTCTTCGTTTTAAATTTTAATGTCGCTTCTTATTTTTAGTTAAAAAAAACTTGTTTTTTTATTTAATTCCTGGATATATATGAACAGAACATATGTGGCAGGTTTAAATAACCTTGGAACCAACACTATGTTAATACTTGCCTTGTCAAACCTGTTTTGTGCCCTGTCCATCGTGAATGATGAAGGAAACGTCGAGGAGCTTCGTTATAGTTCTGTAGAGAATAAATGAAAGCAGTGTGCTGCAGCAATGCAGGAGTCAGCGAGAGAAGTCCTTAGTATGTCATAACCGAAAAGAAAATGCTGGATCAGCGTAGGAACCATTAAGTTAGCCAACAAATGTCGAGCACCCTACTCTAAGACAGAGCGTACCAAGCGTAGAGCGAAAGTTAAAATATCTTACAGAATAGATAGGCACAACTACTGGAAGGAAATGGCAGACTCAGTGGAAGCCGCGTCTATGGCACACGATACCCGTAAATTGCTGAAACATGCCATTGGGAGAAAGCAACATGTCACTGAGATCATTCGCCTGAAAGACGGGCATACCACAACGGACCTGTCGGTAAGAGTATCAAGATAGAAGGAGCTTTTTCAAGAACTCTTGAATTCGTCATATCGTCTAAAAATAAGAAGAGAATTAAATGCCTTCACATTTTGTAGAGCTTTTGAAAGCATACTATGAGGGCAAACAGATCAGAAAGAGCTTATGACGAAGAGTGTGAGTTGCTGTACGCTCGGGAGTGAAACCCAACAAATACCAAACTGATATATGCCAATACCCAAGGTTCCCTCTTATATATTATTAGATGGCAACAGTATTGAACAAGTGAAATAATTTGCCTACCTTACATCCTTTGTGGATTTGGAGTGGGAATCTTATCATGAAATTGAAAGGCATATTTGCCTAGCCTCTGCTAGTTTATCTCAGCTCAATAAATCACTGCGGAAGTGTCGAGGTATAAGCATCACTACAAAAACATTTTCGTCATATTCTACGTGTCCAGTGCCAAGAGCGAGTATCTAACAAAGACATCCGTGAGCGCTGTAAACAACAGTACCCAATCTCGGAAATTAAAAAGAGACAACGGCTGCTGTTGCTAGGCCATTGTCAACGCCTTTAGGACAACATATGCACCTAGAAATAACATTATAACTTCCATCTTAAGGGCGTCCTGTTCTTGTGCCTACTTTATTCACTGATGATAATTAGCAGGAATAGGCATATCAGTGGCGGTTCTGGCCTCTCTTGCATCCAGGGCAAAATCTGAATTAGCCCCACGGCCCTGTCCCAAAAACTTTCAGAGTTTTATTTATTAAAAAAATAACAGAAAACACAAAGAAATAAATTTAAAGCCGAAAAACGGGTCTATAGCCAGTAAATGAAAACAAAAACAAAAAAACGAATAGTTCGCCGTATGTAGCAAGGGGTCTTCAGCGTAGAAAAAAAACAACAAGTAACTAAAACCAAAAAATACATAGAAATAAAATAGACTAACCTAAAATATATAATATACAATTACTTAACATCTACAATTTGAAGCTACCTTCGTGAAAGCACCTCACAAAAGTAACTGGATTCAACATTTTAAAATAGCAAATGAACTAGGAATAAGTTATTGCGAAATAATTTTATGCAAAGCTTTTGATGCTGCTATTCGCTTGAGTTTGTTATTTAACTAACCCCTCGGACATTTTGCAATATTTTATTTTTAAATATGGGTTTATTTTCTAAAATAATATCATAAATAGGATTAATATCCATATTGCCAGTATCTCTATCAATTGATAAACCTGCAAAAATATGAGTTTTTTTTTATATCTAATGCTTCAAGAGCCCATTGAGTGAAGCCTTAATGATTGGAAATGGCTGTTGCCTCCTCAAACTGCACAACTGCACAAAATGTAAATGGAATAATACATAAAAGGCAGATTAAGTATGAAAAAGTTAATAAAAACGAAGGTTCTCAACTTTTGAACCCTACAATTTCCAATAGATACGTTTCATTACCTTACATACCAATTCTTGGGGAAAAAATTAAACGGACTTTACTGAAACATAATATTTCAACTTGTATTAAATCAATCAGACCATTGAGCAACTTTCTATATTCTCGGAAAGATATAACACGCAATAGTATGGGAAGTGGAGTATATAGCATCCCTTGCTCTTGCGGAAAATTTTACATTGGTCAAACACACCAACAATTTGTGGAACTATTTATTGAGCGCCGGAATTCAATAGATAATGCTATAAAATTTGCAAAACCTCCAAAGTTTCACTTAAGATTTAGCAGAACATATTTTTTGGTAATTCGGATCATTTTTTGTAGTTCAAGGAGGCAATAGCCATTTCCATTGATAAAAGTTTCTCTCAATGGGCTCTTGAAGCATTAAAAAAAAAACAGATTTTGCAGGTTTATCAATTAATAGAGATACTGGGAATATAAATAATGATCCTATTTATATTATTTCAAAAAATGAACCCATATTTAAAAATAAAGTATTGCAATATGTCCCAGGGGTTAGTTAAAATAACAAACCCAAGCGAATCGCATCATCAAAGCTTTGTATAAAATTATGTCGCAATAACTTATTCCTAGTTCATTTGCTATTTTAAAATGTAGAATCCAGTTACTTTTGTGAGGTGGTTCCATAAAGGTAGCTTCAAATTGTAGATGTCAAGTAATTGTATATTATATATTTTAGGTTAGTCAATTATAGTTTTATACATATTTTTCAGTTTTAGTTTTTTTTTTCTACGCTGAAAGCGCGTTGTTAGATACGGGAAAAATATACGTTTACGTGTTTTTTTTCTTTGTTTTCATGTACTGGCCATAGACCCTTTTGTCGTCTTTATATTTATTTCTTTGTATATTCTTTCATGGCTGACAAGTTCGGCGTTAGATGTCTTATTAATAAATAGCATTTATCTATTAACAAAATCACCAACTTAATAAAGAGCTAAAATAGGATATTTGTATCACTGAAGGTAGTGAGTCTTGGGCAACCCGCATATTTCATAGAGAAAGATTCATAAATGAACATTTGACGAAAGGCAGGCTTGCTATTCATTCTTGAATTGAGGATCCCACGAATATTCTAATCAAGAGGATTTTATTTTTTTCAAAAGATGTTTCGGGGAAACTTTTCCAACTTATGCAAATGACTAATCAAAGGAGAAACTTAATTGCTTGCAAAGAGGCAAAAAAATTAACAGAGTTGTCAGTGTTGTATACTTGATTAAAATTTGGAACGTAAGCCTAGGTAACTTGTATAGGAAATGATTTAAGGATACTTTGAGCCAAAATATTTATACAAAGCAGTAAATTATATCAATACTATTTAAGACCCATGATCTGATTCATACTCTTGGAAAAGAGTAAGCTAGTATAAAATATTCTATTGGAAACTGGGTATATAGTTTGAAGTTGCAAATTGTTTTTTTTTACAATTTCAACTTGCCAAAAATTCCAAACTGATAAATAGTTATTAGGCCTCATTTTTAATCCAAACCTGCTTAAATTTCGTTTTACGAGCCCACTAATCTCAGCAAATCAATTTGAGAACATATTGTTTTTTGCTTGGCCTAAGAAAAACGGCCAAAAAGGCAAATTATCGGCAACCAGTAAAACTTTTATTACGATGAGTTAAACAAACACTTACAGCACCCAATCCTCTCGAAGAGCTAAAATAGATTCTTCTTCAATCTTTAGAAGTAACTATATCTGAGAATAAGAGCTATTACTGTGGATTTAAACATTCTAATTTTATTTTATTTTAGACGCAAATAACAACAGAGTTTCCACCCTCACTCCCTCACTCATATTGAGACGCTACATTTATTTCTAAAAAAATTTCTTTATGGGATTTTCCTAGACTGGCATCCAAATTAACTACATCGTATTAAGTTAAAAAAAGAGGAGAAGAGACTCTTAAATCCAGGCAAATTCTGAGAGATCTGAATAACCAACAACTGGACATCATAAAAACGAACAAAAAAATTCACCTCAATTTTTTTCCGTACAGACTACCTTTTGAAACAAGATTCACAAGCAATGCATGAAATTTAAAAGCCAGTTTTAGACACAAATCTTTGATTTTTTAGGTCTTAGTGGCAAAAAAACACTATGGATGATCCTTTCAAGCTGCTTAGAATGCTAATTTTGGCCAATTTTCTAGGGAGGACAAAGATACCCTTGGGTGTGTCTAGCAAATAAACTTACAGTACGGTAGTAAGTTTCAATCAGATCCTCTCTTAGACCGTTCATCAAACAAATAACAACAGACGTATAGATTCATTTTTTGGAAGGAAGGGACTTGCTTATTTAATACCTTTTTCAGTGTATAAGAGCCCTCATACATGACGAATTTTTTGGCATAAGTTCAAACATATAAATCATGGAACAAATAGTAGGAAAAACAAATAAGTCTTTCAGTTTTTCAAAATTTCCGTTACCTTGGTCAAGAGCTTTGAGTTATCGTAATTTTAATCATTTTCAGGCCCCCTCCCTTTCAGATAAATTTTTTGGTCTATTTAGGCAAGCAAACAAAATCGTGAATTTTTTAAATTTTAAACTAATTCAGAAAGTAAAATTTTTTAACACAGTTTAATATCAGAAAGCATTGAAATGTTGTATGGTAGATTATATTTTTTTAGAGATTCCTTTTGGATTTTAGCTTCTCTTTTTTATTCTCTTATATACAAAAATGTGTGGCACTTTTATTGCATTGAAAAGTCAATCGTTTATTTTAACGGTTATAACCATGAAAAAAAGTTAAAAAAACTGGTAGACTGTACGAAAATAAGAAATAGATAAAATCGTTATAACATTGAGGCTTTTCATGCATACCCAACTACCTTCTTTCCTTAGCCACTAATTTTGGCATCCAGATACTTGACATTGGTATATTAGGTATAACTATCCAAAAGATGATAGTCGTTAAGATTGCCTCGTAAGATTATGAGTTGTCAGATTAGTGTAATACCTATCTGTACCAATCATTACTCTAAAAAAATTGCGTAATTTTTTCCCAATTTCTAGAAAACAAATTCGTGAACCCTTATTGGAATTTGGAATAAACAAATAATACTCTATTGACTGATAGAAATTGCAACAAAAGTATCCGAAGTGCTAATTTAAATGTTAAAGAATTAGCCAACGTGGAAATGCTTTAATTATTCATCAAGTTTTTTGTTTTTAATAAAAATCACAATTGTTCCAAAGGTCTTGTTGTCGTCTATAAACTGAGAGGCTTTTTCTAGAATAGGTTGTTAGATGCTAATTCCGAACCAACTTTAATGAAAATATTTTCAAAAATCCCATTTTTGCACAAATAACATTTAAATGGTGTCTCACCTGGGTGCACTCTTTGAGCGTGTTCAAATAGTCCAGCCACAGCAAGCTTCTCTTGCATAAATAATCTTTTAAACAGTTTATCACCTGTATAAAATCTTATGAGCTCATTCAAAAACCTGGATGTAAACAAGCATTTCTTACATACGTCACAATGGTAACACTCAAGTAAATTTGTATTACTAAAGAAACTAAAGTTGCTAAGAAACCTAGACAAATAAAAAAACTTTGAAAAAAGCTAATTCAATGTACTAATTGGATGTGAGAACAATAACCACAAACCACTGAGGATACAACAATCTTCCTAAACTCCTGTATGCACTCTTTAACGCCAATATAATTGCTAAAATCATAAAAGTTTTCTACACACATCACATGTGAAAGGTTTTTACCTGTACGCAGTCTTTGATGTGTATTCAAACTGCAAACTTACCAAAAATACTTCTCACATATATAACATGTTACTGTCTACTCACCCATATACCCTCTTTGGTGCTTGTTCAAATTTTCTGCTCAAGAAAAGATTTGGTCACGTACACCACATTTATACAGTTTCTCACCCGTATGCAGTCTTTGATGGGTGTTTAAATTTTGTGCTAGAGAAAAGATTTTGTCAGAAACATTACACTTAAATGGCTTCTCAACCGTGTGCACTCTTTGATTGGTGTTCAAATGTGATACTCGAGAAAAGATTTTATCACAAACATCACATTTAAACGGTTTTTCACCCGTATGCACTCTTATATGGGTATTCAAACTTGCTGCGTGAGTAACGGTTTGGTCACAAACACCACACTTAAACGGTTTCCCACCCGTATGCACTTTGATGGGTGTTCAAACATGATGTTCGAAAAAATATTTAATCACAAACATCACACTTAAACGGCTTCTCACCCGTGTGCATTATTTGATGGTAGTTCAAATTTAATGCTTGAGAAAAGTTTTTATCACAAATATCACACTTAAACAGTTTCTCATCCGTATACATTTTTTGATGGGTGTTCAAAATTGCTTCTTGAAAAAAAGGTTTTATCACAAACATCACACTTAAACAGTTTCTCACCCGGATGTATTTTTTTATGGTTGATCAAATTAGCTGCTCGAGAAAAGGTTTTATCGCAAACGTCACGCTTAAACGGTTTTTCACCTGTATGCACTCTTTGGTGCCGGTTCAAATTGCCCATTTGAGAAAAGGACTTGTCCTCAGATGTTACGAAGAGAATGTAGCAGTAAATAAAATTTCTTGCGGTATAATGTCACAATCTTTTGAACCTCATGTCTTGCTACAAAAGAGGACGTGGCATAACCAGAAATTCACTTTCTTATTCTGAGCAATATTGGAGAAGTGAAGCAAATTTAAATAATAAATGGGATGAATCTGCATAAATTAAAATAGGAGATATGCGACAGTATAGGTCAAACAAAATCAAGAAAATAGTGGAACTGTTGAAAAAAATAGTAAAACCCATTGTGACGCCGCAAGATGCCGAAATGACGCAGGAAAGCGCCAGTATGAATCTAATAGACAATAATAATTAAGAGAAATATTACGGGTTCGCGATGCGAAAAACAAAAATCCCTCCGAAAACGATGCAAAGAATACGAATATCAGAGATGATTGAATCAGTGGATAGCAAATCCGAAATATGGCTTGCGATCCCGTCGACTGAAATCATTCGACGGGATTGTCGAATTTCATGCGAAATTGAAATCTGTTATACGAAAGAACATATTATATCGTACGACAAAGGAGAAGGTTTTATTTGGGTAACTAATAACCATGAGAATGATAAAATTACGATAAAAAAGGGAACATGTCTAATTCAAATCCAACTTATATCGGAGAATGATTTAAATAGATGGGAAAATTCCAAAAGAAACCTAGTTAACGGCATTAAAACTTCAAATAACAAATACCCTCTAACTAAATCACAATTTTTAAACAAATTTAATATGGATCATATTACGGACTTAAAACATAAGAAAAAATTATGCGAATTATTATGGAATTTCAAAGATGTTGTTTCCGCATCTGAAGATGACATCGGACTGATACCGTTTTATGAAAATTCAATTCTTACGACTGGTAATCCTGTCGCGAAACAGCCATATCGTATACCGTATAAGCACAAAGAGTGGTTAAAAAATAAAATTCATCAATTGGAAAAAAATGAAATTAGATGCCCCAGTTTAAGTTCACATTCCGCACCAATGAGCTCAGTTCCGAAGAAGAATGGCGATCTTAGGTTCGTAGTAGATTATAGAGTCCTTAACAAGCAAGTAGTTAGTGATAAGTTTCCTTTACTAAGAATAGATGAAATCCTCGACTCTATCTCAAGCCAAAACAACAGTTTTACTTCTTTATATCTTACCCAAGGCTACCACCAAGTGAAAATAGCCGAAAAAGATGTCTGTAAAACTGCATTTTCTACAACTGAATGCGGTTCCTATGAATACATAAGAGTACCTTTTGGACTTAAGACAGGTTCAAGCGCGCTATGTAAACCCTAATTGCATCTATTAAGAGGATTAAAGAATATCATTCATTTTTTTGACGATGTCATATGTGTAGGAGAAAATGCTGAACAACACTTAGCAACACTAGCTAAAGTGTTCGAGAAATTCAGAGAGGGCAATTTAAATTGCCGACCTGAAAAATTAATTTTATTTCAACCTAAAATTTAATTTTTAGGAGTAGTGGTGACGCAAGGAGAGATATCTCCAGACCCAGACAAAATAAAATGTGTTGAAAACCTCAAACCCCCTAGAACTATGAAAGAATTAAGAGGAATTCTAGAAATTACTGGCTACTTTAGAAACTTAGTGCGCAATTGCACCCAAATTGCGAAACCCCTCACAGAATTAACTAAAGGGAACTCCCAAAATGTTACCTGGTCCCAAGAAGCTCAAACTTCCCTAGACCGTCTCAAAAAGGCACTCAGTTCGGAACCAATACTATCGCTGCCTGAGTTTGAAAACGGACAATTTGTGGTCACAACCGATGCTAGTTCGAAGGGCATTGGTGCTATCCTCTCCCAAATAAGCCCGGTAGAAAACCCTAAGCCTCTAGAGGGATCACTTAAACAAAAAGTAATAGAAAAAGTTATATGATATTCGAGCAGAACTTTATCAAAAGGCGAAAGTAGTTATTCCGCCACAAACCTAGAATTATTATCTATAATCCACTATATGGATAAATTTAGACATTAGTTAATTGGTAGAAAATGTACACTATGATCAGACCACAACAGCCTGCAGTACCTGCGCACTTTTAAAAACCCCACGGAAACTTTAGCTATATGGACTATGAAAATCCTAGACTTAGATTACAAATATGAATATTTAAAAGGTCAACAAAATACAACTTGTTATTTCTTAAGTTGATTCCCAGAAAATATGCCGTCGGAAACCGAGCAGAACGAAATCAATGCTACCAATACTAAGAGTAAACATGAATATAAGAAAAACAAAGTTAAAGATAGACTAAATGAAAATAAGGATAACTATTGTCCCTTGTCCTTGGAAAATATAAAAAGAAATAAAAAAAGGATGAAATGTTACTAGCACTTATTAATTATTTTGTGAATG
The DNA here is from genome assembly GCF_049724085.1 of Artemia sp. Qi Xiang Cuo. Taxonomy (NCBI): domain Eukaryota; kingdom Metazoa; phylum Arthropoda; class Branchiopoda; order Anostraca; family Artemiidae; genus Artemia; species Artemia sp. Qi Xiang Cuo. Next base: position 73,929,553 of record NC_142803.1, read on the forward strand.
ATGATGTGTTACCAGATAAATTCAAAACTCTTAGAAAAGAAATAGATAATTTTTACTGTGATCTTGATGAAGAAATATTATGCAGAATTGTGACATCTGAGGCAAATAGAAACCAAACTTCAATAATACCTGTATTACCCATAAACTTAATAATAAATGCCTTTGAATATTTTCATTCAGATATAGGTGGACATTTAGGAATAACGAAAACTTTCCTTAAATTAAAAAAATATTTTTATGGACCGTCAGCGTTAACAAAACTTAAAGAATTTGTAAGTACATGCAAAGTGTGTAACTTAAGAAAAAAACCCCAAGCTTATCCTAATCCTCCAATGGGAAGAGTCCCGGTAGCGAGATTCACCTTGTATATTGTCTCATTTGATTTGTATGGAACCAGTGGAGGTTTACCTGTTTCAAATAGAGGCCTTACTTGCATTCTTTTAGTTATAGATCACTTTTCTGGATTGACTTTTGCGTAAGGGTTAAAGAATCAAGGCGCGTATGCTACGAGTAAGGCGTTAGCGAAATTATTTTTAAAGTTTGGCATTCCAAACAAGGTTATAAGCGATAATGGAAGCAATTTTGTTTCAAAAGTAACAAAAGACTTAATGAGTTTTCTTAACATAGAGAAATTGGTGACATCCCCTTATCATCCACAAGCTAATGGTAAAATAGAAAATAGACATAAAATATTTTCGAGTGTATTAAGTATTTATAATAAAGACAACAGAAATGACTGGGATCAATTCTTATCTTATTTAACAAACATAATAAATACTGCTTATTCAGAAACAACCAAAAAAAGCCCCTTTTATTTGTTATTTGGTCGCGACTTCAGAATACCGTATCATGACATTGTTGAATCCCGACAATATTATAATAACTCGGAGGATTACAAACAAGAGTTCATAAATTGGATGAGAAAAACTTATAAAATAGCTAGGCAAGAGTTGAAAAAATGTAAAATAAATCAAGAGCTAAGAAACCTACCCAGAGTCAAAGGAAATATAAATTTTAAGATAGGAGATTGCGCGTCTACCTAAAGAATGAGGCAAAGACGGAAGGCAAAAACTTTCCAATAAATATTCTGGACCGTATAGAATAGTAAAAAAAATAACGATTTTACTTTTAAAATGGCGAACCCCGATAATGGAAGAACTTATAAGGCACATGTTAGCCGAATAAAAAGAGCCAAATTCCCAGAAAGATGGGTATCGCGTCTCTCTTCTATCGAATCGTCAGACGCGGAAGACGAACCCCCTAAATCAAGGTTAGCCGAGTTAAAACCATTTAATTTCAAGCAACATTATTTTGAAAATGAGAGTGATAAGGAAAACTTTGAAGAATTCTTAGCCATGAAAAATCTAGTTATTCCCAAAAGAAAGTCCATAATACCAGTAAAAATAAAACCACCAAAGAGTCCAAAAAGTTCATCATCAGAGAGCACTGGAGAATTAGATTATGCGATATCTCCAAAAAACACAAATTTTCCTGATAGTATTTCGATCCCTTGCCCCCTCAAAAGATTTCCAGATGATATGGTTGCTCCAGCAACCCCAATAGAGAGATCCCTGTCGCTAAAAGAGGAATTAAACAGAGCTGTAGAAACTCCTGGTACTATTGTAAAGAAAACTCCTCCCAAAGATTCAAGTAAGACGAATCTGCGAGAAGCGATGGATTTAATAAATTTCCCCATAAAAATGAGGCCAAATACGTTGCCTTGGAATCAAACTCCCAAGGACGCCCAGGAAGGACAGTATCATGATATAACCGTGTCCAAGGTCAAGCCTAAACAATGAACTTCATGGAGGGAAATACTAGTGCAAAAAATGCCCCGTCTCCCTGAAGATATGGCATTTAAACAATGAAGGAACCCCGCAAAAACATTTTATTCGTCTCAGTGTTCTCTAGAGTCTTTCAAGTCTCCTGAATTGAAAACTCAAAGCGAGGATTTAGAGAATAAACCCTCTACTTCCAGAGGAGTAGACATTTACGAAGGAAGGGCAGATGATACCTCAAAAACGCAAAGTGCCACTTCTAAAAGTTCTAATACGGAATCATCGGAAACCAGTTCCGAAGAGTCTGACGACAAATCAGACCATATGGCAGTTACAGAAATAGGGAAAGCAAAACCGACTTCAACGGCCACGCGCGCAAAAGAAACAAAATTAAAGGTCAAGAATTTTTGAAAAAACAATTTAAAAGTTCGATCTTATATTGCTAGTAAAACCTAAGAAGAAAAAATCACAAGAGACCGAAGACAAAGAAACGACACAATCGGGTAGAACGGTTAAGAAACCGGACAGATGGAAATATCCTTAAAAATACAGAAACAAAAGATTTTTAATAGTTTGGTGTCATGACGGAATAATAATTTAGGAACTTGTTGCGTATGAATAAAATTATATAACTACGAAAATACTATTGCTAATGAAGCTTGCGTGTACTTATCGGGAGCTACCCAGAGGGGGTGGATCTGTACCTCTACAAAAGTGAACTAATCAATTGAACAACCCAAAATAAACCCAATTATCGAAATTAAATGACGGATTCTGTATCATGGGAAGTTTGTGTTCTGTCTTGCCTACAAACTGTGTTTTTTTCAGTTTGTCGGTGAGACAGTTCCTAAACTCCTCTATAAAAATCAACTTTTATTTCTATAAATCGAACCTTGAAACCCATTTCCACTTTCCTTATTGTATGAGATTATAAAAAAAATTAAAGTGATGAATTACCGTGCAATTATAAACTGATCATTTTCAGATCATGGCAACGGAATCAAAGCCTATTCGAAAGGCGATAATTGATGCTGAATTAATTAAAATAACGAACACGATGGAAAACATTATATATTCGGCAGCTATGTTGGTGGTTGATGAACAAGGAAATCAGATATATGTGAAAGAATGAGATTTAACCTACAATCTAAAAGTGTATGCACCCCACATTTATAAATATAGATTATAAATATATATAAATAAGAGACAAAGTCGATTTGATATCTAAGAAAATCTCAAAGACTGTTAACGTAATGAATTATTTAAAGAACGAAGTGGATTGCGTGGTGACAGACGCGAGCCTTACCATGGTATCACTCGATATAATTACCATGTCACTACTAAATCTGGCGACAGATGTTAGTATGTTTGAATTCGCATTTTTTCCCTCACGGGAGGAACTTTGTGATACGATCTAGTAGATCCTGCTAACCTAAAAAGTATTTTAGACAAAATAAAAAGGCACCTAACGTTTGGTTTACATTTACCCATAGAGCCAGAAATATTAAATTTATTTCTTTATTATATAAAATTAAAAGTCCAAATCACGGAAATAAATGAACAATTATTCGCAGTAGTAAAAATTCCATTGATAAACCAACAATCCATATACGACTTATACAAAATTTCGACCTTCCCTGCTAATATAAAGAAGACAAATTCATGTATGACTATCAAACCTGAAGCAAAGTATACACTTGTTGATCAGGATAGAAGAAAATATGCCCTAGCTAATCCACAAGACTTATAAGAGTGTGTATCATTCAAAAACCTAGCAGGTGAGGTTACGTTGCCTATTTATAACGTCAAATCCGGATCTTGTATGCTAGATATATTTTTAAAAGACACACAACAGGAAGAAATACCTGATTCGTGTGAAGCTTTGATAGGAAGTACTAAACGTGAAATATTCATATGCCTTAGAAATGATCTTTGGTTATATTCTGTTCCAAAAGAAACTGTTGGAACTTTGTCTTGTTATAATAATACAGAAAGAATCGATCCAAGTTACAGGACCGAATTGCTATTACAAGATATGGGTACGATAGCCATAAAACAAGAATGTCGACTTGTAAATAAAGAGACGACTGTTAAAACACCGTTAATAACAGCGAGCACAAATATAATAAGTCCTAAAATAATCAATTTTAAGTCAATCATCCTTTCGTACACTATTCCCAATATAGAAAGTGAGGAAATGAAAACCTCAATATGGTCCAAAATAGAAATGAATAAAGGAACATTGCCGCTTACAAAAATAAGAGAAGCATTAAACTCCCAGACTGCCCTATTTACATATTAAGACCAAAGTTTAACGTACGTGGATAATAGATATGGATTATTCTCAACCAATTTCTGGTGGAACATACTACTGACCGTATGTTTCGTATTCGCGATATTCTTGAGTATGAGAACCTTACTGACTTTTAATTATGGAAGAATTTTGAGACTAAGAAGGTAAAACCCAAAGGAAGAACGCGGGGAAATGGCTGAAATGCAGAACTTAAACCCAGAACCCCATGAAAACGTCTAAACCAAGAAAAAGGGAAGATATTAGAAAACGAGTGGGTATAGAGGTCTCCACTCGTCCTTGCTATGTCTAGGTCCCTCATTGTAAGTGTCATTTACGTAAAACCGTGCTGTTACGACGCTGCAACATGCGTTTCTTAAACATCACGGTCGTGCATGAACAATGAAGGCATGAAATACGCTATGTTGTAAACTGAGACCTCAAACTTAATGATGTAGCGTAACTTATGTTTAAATGGTTATTTTCAAATCTAATGTAGAATTAAACAAGTGTTGAAGGAAATTAAAATAAAGTGTGTGTAGCAGTGAATACTAAGGAGCATAATAAGAGACCTTACTTAAAGTTAAAGGAATTAATCTCTTATATCGTCATTATTCTGTAACAGATTATAAAAAAATCCTATGTTTTATAGTTCCCAATGGAAATTCTATATATTTGAAACCAACATGATAATAATGTCGTTTTGTTAAAATTAATATATTTTTTAATATTGTTTAAAATCAATGTATTTTTTTAATATTGTCTTGTAGCGTAAAATTCACCATAAATGTACCCAATCTTATTGCTTATTATGTATTGTGACTAATCGTTTTAAAGAACCTGTGATTCTACCTCTTTTTTTTCAAAACAATACGTAGTCCCGTGCAGATACAACCTAGTAGCATCTATTTTCATCATCCCTCAACCAATGAAGAGTATTCACCACAAATTTCAGGCAACGAAGCTAGGACGAAAATTACGGTTACCTTTTGATCGTTGTTTCCTCGATCACAAACCATATTATGTATCAGGTGACACTGTCTAATAAATCTCAGTATCCAGGGCATTATCAAACTATATAAACATATTAATCCTGAGAACCCCATCGACCAGCAGAAGATATAAGTACATAAACATCACCCTTGATAATCCTTATGGACCCATGTACCATATAACTATATAGTTATGATATTTGATGAACCCAAATTATTTACGTGTCGCAGATTCATGCCTTGAATCCCTTTCGACAATTTCTCAGGATCCATCCTATCACCTCTATCAAATGGTCGTAAAATTCCTATCTCTGTAATTCCGTAAATGTTACAAGATAATTTCTGAAAGATTGAGCTGGAAACCAACCACTGAATTACAGAAACCAAAAGTAACTCCAGTAAATAACCCCTCAATGACAATAATCCTCCCACAAGTTAAAGACAATATGTTGAAGGAGTCTCTAAAGTTTGACGTCGACCCATTCCAAATCAAAACAGCAATTCCCCTGTGATTAACCAAGGAATCACCGCAAAAGCCAATAGATACAAGCCATGCACGAAAACTTTATAAAGGAACTTAATCTCTAAGTGCACGAACGAACAATTTTATACGAGAAATACATTCTCTGTGTGCTTTAAAATAACCCAAGAATGAAATGCTAAGAAGAAAGTCAACCCATCTATTACCAACACGATCTCAGTGCTCAACCCCTTAACGATAAAGCACCTTATGAAAAATCCAAAAACAGAAGGTGAGAATGAACTCTGATATCAAAATTCCACACACCTGTGCCTGGATATAACATTTCCAATTTGACAAATTAATGAAAACCCTTTGTCCAAGAAAAAAAATATATTGTAAGTGTTTTAATTTTTTTGCAGAAGGCGAAAAGAGTGAAGGAACATAATTTACAACAGAAGGAGTGAATACGCTAAGAGACACGTAAGGTGTTGAAGTAGGTGTGAATTTGCATATGTCACATTTTAACAGTTTTGATAGATTAGCAATTTCGATGTCTTATCTTTAATATCACATAACGAACTGACCCAGTGAAAGCATTTCGAAATTTACCAGTGAAAGTGGTGACATAGTATTTATGTTTTAAATCGTTCATATATATATGTATTGCTAATTGCTTAGATAGAGTTATGTGTAGTATTGCAGCATTATTCCATTAATTTACCGTAGATAGAAAGCATAATAATCCCATAAATAGCAATAGATAAAGACTTGCAAATTTCAATTAATATGATTAATATTACATTATAAATATCTTAAATAATAGTAGTATAGCCCCAACCACATAAAACATTTCCCATGATAATGTTTCAAAGGTTGAAAGTGTAGAAGCTATGAGTGTTAGATATCGAAAAAAACAAAAACAAATATTTAGTATTGTAGCTAGGCTGTAACCATAGATAATCTTAGTCCGGTGGAGGAACATTGGAAAAGGATATATAATAAAATAAGAAAAGTAATACAGAAATTTTTTTAAGCACTCCTGATTAAGCTTAAATAAAAGTATAAAATAATACAATGTCAACTAAAATTACGCAAGACAAATAGTAAATCAATTGCGAATATTTCAAAAACCCAAGGGCAAGCAAGTCCTAATAACGGGACGTCATTAAATAATGGGAAGGGTATTATGTACCTTGATTAATAAGTAATATATTTAAAATTTAAAAAATAAAATTTTTTCCTTCTGAGGATACTTCTGACTTAAATTGAACTCTCCCTAATTAAGCTTAAATCCCGCTTCAAACTTAAGTCTAAATTCTTAATCAATAGAAGAAAAACCGCATGATTTTATTCACAAAAGAGCTTGATGAATTCAAGAGGACTTTGTAATACTTTGCAGAATCCCAGAAGTTTTGTTTTGGAGACCGACAGATGTGAAATGTGGAAAAGTTACCGGTCGAATTACAGTATTAATCAAGGAAGACGGTTTTGAATTTCACGAAAATTCTTGACAAAAAAATCACGAGACAATGCCTTATACAAAGTTTCACAGGAAGTTTCAAGTTATAATGGGAATGAGAATGTCTAACATCAAAATATCAAAAATAAATTATTGGACAGTCAGTTAGCATAATGATTTTAGTTTCTAAACATAATGACAAAGTAGCGGGTCCTCCAAAGGAATTGGGCCGATCGTGAAATAGTTGTTAGGGCGCAGAATCAGGAATCATAATATACAGTGATAAAAAGTGTTTTTCGCGTCTCTATGGTGGTCATTACCATTCTGATTATTATATGATTATTAACCTATGAGCCATTATGAAGTTATTATTCTGACTGTTAGTACGATTGAAGAGAAGCTTTGCTCATATACGTTCATTGTTGTATACCTGAAATGTAAGTCTCAATAAACCCATTACTTTTCTATTTGTGTTGTTTTACTTATATGCCTGTATCTCACCGCAAAGTAGATAACTAACTCAATCGTCTTCATTGGAAGCGCTCCCGAGGAATCTGATACCCCTCCGAAGTTTGTTTACGCTCCTGGATTGATGGCTCCCCAGCCCAATTAATCACCCCACAAGACAATTCTAACTTATTTTTTAATCTATTCTATTTCCTCCCATGGGGAGTGGCGTGGTCATTTTTTTCTACCCCTTCATTATACTCATCGCTTTCCCCCATTACTAATGGCGCAACGTTAAGCCTAAATCCTTAATGGCACAAGTGGCAAGATCAAAAATTCCTCCGATACAAGTGGTGGTATATGAATCGAATTAAGCAAAATTCTCCCGGAACAAACACACAAACACAAAACAAAACAAAGAAGAGAAAAAAAATAATTAAAAGACCCAAACATAAAGTGATTTTATGAGACCCCCCCCCCCTCCAAACCAAAAAAAGATTTAGGACAATCCAATAAATTAAACCAAATTCCAAATATATATTTGAAACCAAGCCACAAAAAATATTAGAAAAACACAGTACCCCTCATAACAAACGTTTCCAACCTAGGCTCGTGTTATCCGCCCCCCCCCCCAAAAAAAAAAATAATAATAAAATTAAAAATATATATAATTAAACATGAAAAATTAAGAAATTAAAAAATTTCTTAAATTTTTGTTGAAAATAACAAACGAAAGACATTCTTGAGCTGACTCAGGTAGGCTATTCCAAGCAATATGACAAGCAGTTAATGGATTAAAGTCAAACCTCGCCGATGGAGTAAATAAAATATTTATATTCCTTTAATTGCGAAGATCATGCAAAGACCTATCTGTGACGAAAGAATGAGTAGTTGAAAGGGCTGTGGGAACATCACCATGAATTTGATGAAAAGTGAAAGACGTGCCCGAAAAAAATGTAGAGAGATTGCAAATCAAGTTATGGGCTAGTTTTTTCAGATGTAAAACAATTTGTTTCCTGTATAAGCCTTCTTGCCTTATCATAAAAATTAGAAAGTTTTTTTCAAAAAAGAAGAAAAAGTTGACATCAATATTGTAGGACAATAAGAGACGTAGGACTGAACTAAGCAATGGTACAAAATTTTTAAAAGTAATCCAGGAAAATGTGTTTTAGCTTCCTCAAAATTCCAAATCTCGTTGAGATCTTCAATATTAATTAGTCCAATATGATGCTTGAATGAAAGTTTTTCATCGAGAAGAATACCGAGAAATAGGACATATCGTTCCTTAAGTCTACTGAGAGGCTATCTTGAAAGCTGGATATTAGTTAACTCAAGGCACGCCAGAGAAATACGGGAAAAAATTAAAAAACTTGACTTAGCAAAATTTAGGGCAAGGCAATTTGCACCAAACCAAAGAGCGACTCTCTCAAAAAGGTCAACTAATTTGGGAAGCATCTCAGACTGAGTTCCTACTACAGTACCAATGGTACTGTCATCAGCGAAAGCAACGAGAGTGTCCTCATCCTGTGAAAACGATGGATTTTTTTTAGCATTAAAAGATTCAGGATGACATAGGCGACAGCAAACTCTAGGTTTTTGATTCTTAACCACAACAATAAGGTCATTAAACTAAATCAAAAACAAAAACGGTCCAAGAACAGACCCTTGAGGAACACCAAACTCAACTTCAGACGAAAAGCGGGAAAGGGAATCTACGGAGATAGTTTTACCTGACAAATAGGAATCAAACCAAGCATGAGCCTGTCCTCTTACACCATTGTGTGATAGCTTATACAGCAGAATCTCATGAGTTAAAGAGTCAAAAGCCTTACAGACATCTAGGAATATAGCTGCAGGAATCAAACAAGAGTCAAAAACGGTGTGGAGAAAATTTAAAAGAGTTACACATGCATCCTCCGTAGAATGTTTAGCTCAGAAGCCCAACTGAAAATAATGAAAAAATCTTTTAGCCTCTAGAAAAGTAAGTAGACGGGAAAGCAGGGTATTTTCAACAATTTTGCTAATAAGATACAGCAAAGATATAGGACGATAATTGGCCTGATCACTTCTTGGTCCACCTTTATAAAAAACAATTACTCTAGCTCGCTTAAGAGAATTGGGGAAAATCCCATTTTCAAAAGAAAAATTTATAAGTTTTGTCAATGAAGAAATAATTGAAGGAAGAATGAACTAAACTACCATATTTGGAATACAATCAGGGCCAGACGACGAAGAACCCTTCAAGCAATTTACAATCCTGGCTACTTTAGCATCAGAAGCAGGATATAACACCATCGATTTGAGACAAGGTGGACTAAGATAAGATTTGTAATCTGGTTGTGAAGACCTGACTGAAGAAACAGTGTTTTTCCCAATATTGGCAAAATATGATGTAAATACTTCTTGAACAAATGGAATACCCTCAACAACCACATCACCAACTACAAGACTTGGAGGGATAGAAGGAGCCGGAGAAGAACGTTTGAGGACGGAATTGATCACTTGCCAAGTTTTTCGAATATCTTTCTCAGAATCCGAGAATTTTTTGGAATAATAAAGGAATTTAGCCTTCTGGCATACGGAATTGAAAACATTCCTGTAGAGCTTGAATTGCTTAAGACTTGCAGTATTCAAAGATGGCTTTGCTGACTTAAGAGCATTCCAAATATTTTTTTTTCTTCTTCAACTTTGTAGAAGACCAGGGGTCATCCATGAATTAAGAGGAATAGATCTTTTTGACCTTGAAGTAGAGGAGGACAGAGCACATACGTCAAAAATAGACTCCTTCACTGACTCATAAAAGGTCAAACTTTGAACAAAAATCATTATCCTCATCAAAAATATTCCATGTCTTCTTAGCTAAATGGGATCTAAGGTGGATAAATTCATTCAAACCAAACCTAAAAAGAAGCTGAAGCAGATGCTGGAGTGTCCCTATTCAATGTTTTTTTCAAGGATGAAACTGGAAAATACAGGAAATTGGTCTGAAATATCCCTCACCACAACAGATTTCCGAACCAAATTAAGAGACGAAAAAATGTTATCAATTAAAAACGCTGACGTATCAGTTACACGTATCGGAATACAGGTTGTTGGTAGAACCCCAGCAGTGAGCATATCTGAGAGAAAATCCACCGTAGTACAGGAAGCCTATGTCAATTAGATTTAAGTTAAAGTCTCCCATTATTACAAGTTCACATGGAAGTCTGCCTATTAATTCCAAGACCTCATCAAGGACCTGAAGAAAAGAAGGGACAGATCCACTGGGAGATCTATAAACATTACCAATTATCAAAACTTTATTTTTTTTAATTTGATTTGAATAGACTGGGATTCAAAAATCCCTTCGTCAATCCTTGACAGATCGCTTCAAATAGTATAGGGAAAATATCAGAAATATACATTACTAGTCCACCCTTTGCCATCCTTCTGCGATTTAGTCGCTCCATTTTGTAACCGGGTATATCTAAAAGCATTTCATTGCTAGAATTAAGAAAAGTCTCACATAATCTGATAACAACAGGTCACCCATCAAAATTATTTGCCTCAACTGATCAATCGATGAGCATAGACCCTGAGTATTAAGTTGAAAGACCAAAAAATGATCATCTCGTCTAGTAGTCTACCCTAAATCAGAAACATACTTACTATTTATTGATTGGGAAGTATTTAGGGAATTTCTTTTAATTTAACCAATATGATTATTAATAATACTCAAATATCTTAGGGGATTCTTTGTAATTGAAGTAAACGCCCATCAAGGGAGTAAAAATCCCCAGAGCCTGAGTTAGAAAAATTCATATAACTTAAGGAGACTATGTATCAAACCTGCGCTGCAACACACAAAATAAAATAAACAAAAAATAACTAAGAGTCTATAAATAAAAACAAACAATATAAATAAATAATTAAAATCACAACAATCATACCAATACAGCAATACTGCAAGATACTAAACATCTTTAAAAAAAAAAAAAAACACACAAAAAAACAACTTCTTTTTAAACACACCCGGCTAGAGTATGAAAACAAAAAATAAAACATAAATAATCAAATTTTTCTAAGACACTAAAGGATGTCAACAAGTGAGCGGATTCGTGTTGGATGGCTTTCACCCTGCTCTCGTTAGTAAACACGGCCACAATCACACCACACGTTTCTTACACCATATCTTTCCCTCGCGCCTTCAAAAATTTCTTTTTTCATTTTTGTAAAATATTCCGTGACAAATGCACCTGATTTCACCAGCTTTTATTTTGCTCGGAAAACAGTTTACGCCACATCTTTAGTTACAAATTTCACAATAACTGGCGCAACAGTCACAGGTATCTAGATATTCCGGACAGCATTCAAAAGTCTAAGACGGTTTACAGACAACAACTGATCTTTCTGAACATGTACACCCATTTTCCTCCCTATATCAAGAACAGTAGTACCCAGGTCGTTGCTGGGGTCTTGCTTCACTCCAAAAAAAACAACTAAAGAATCAAGTAAATGCTCCTGTTCGTAATCATCTGGCTTTTCGTCAATAGTAGCCACCCAAAGCTCTAATGACTGAATCTGGCTATCCAAAGATGAAAACAGTTTTTCTATTTTCTCAAACTTTGTGTTGTATTCTAAAGTGATTGAATCACATATTTCCATGATAATCAGTTCAGGGTTCAGAGCGGCTTGTTGCGATGAGCCTGCTACTCCTGTCACGGAAACCACTTTTTTCTGAACCTTTTTTTCTATTTCTTTTACTAGGCCAAATTTAAGCTTTGTAACTTCATCTTGGGCTAAAGTAAGCTGCTTTCAGATTGCAGATGATTCGCTCAAAGCAGTTAAATCGGTACCCGCTCGTTTTGCAGTTTTCTTTTTTATAAAGTGATAGTAAAGATCCGGAGAATATCCACACTCACAAAAAGCATGATTAACGCCCTTGACGGTTTTTTTCGAATTGGCATAATTTCCACTATATGAAAGAAGATTTTCTTCCACCACAGTCTGAAAGTCATGGGAACTGTACAAAAAAACAATGCATATTAGGCATAGACTTTTTTTGGTTTGTTATTTTAACAATCCGGACTGGCCAGAGGGGATATTCCTTGAACCAAGCTACCGCTAGATCTCTCTTCTAAAACTTCATAATGATGAAAATAAAAATCCAATTAATCGAAAATAGACTTATCTTTAGCGGACAGGTCCACGTAATGCGGAGTCAGACACCCTTATTGAAGGGGGCCCGGTGGAGCGTGGTAGCCTGTCAGTTTTTTCCACCGTACTCCGAAATCCCAAATTTCTGTTTTCAAATTATCCAAAACAAATTATCCGTATTAAAAAGAAAAAACTGTCACTGCTATGACGTTATCTTGCAAACACTTCAATTTCACAAATTCTGTAATCACTGAATCACTGAATCACAGCCAGTAGTGATCTGACAACTTTGCTTCCCACACTATAAAAGTACCACGCTATTTGGCCCAAATCACCGCGCCTAGAGCCAAATGCATGAAGCTCCAAAAATCCTTTTTGAAAGACTTCCGTTCCCATAGAAAAGATACCTCACTTAAAAAACCTTTTACTATAACGAACCAACTTCCTGTCGATCTCTCTCTAGACTCAAAAGTAGACAAGTACAAAACTTACTATTCATATCAAACTCATATCAAGAACTGAAAAATAAAATCAAGCAAAAATACAGGGCGTCTTCCTCCCGCGCGGATGTCTTTTTGGATTTGTCCTCACTAACTTAACTTGTGTGATTTATTGCCCGTCTTTATTTTTAAGTCTTGGATTAATAAGCAAATTCTTTCCAGACGTCTCGTAACAATAGCTAGGCCCAGGGTTGAAATATTGTAATTAAGGAAATATGAAATTAAGTTTGCAAAAAGGGCATTTATATGATAAAAAGGGCCAAGGGGCCCAACAGTGATCACATAAACTTTGGAAGAGTAAAAACAGGCGTGAAAATTTGTGAGATGACAATTTGTCTCCCCAATTTTTTGCTAGGGTGTTGAAAGTCTGCAGAAAAAAAAACATTCAATTTGTGTGCCTCTCTTAAAACACTATAGATATACTCCAACGACTTGACTTTGCTTTTCTTACTTTAATGAAGAGTTTGGAGAAAACTGCTTTATGATTAAAAATCAATAATACTGGAGGGGGAAGGCGAGGGTCGCAGAGTAATCTCGCGGTACCCAGTCTCACTCTGGTGTTTGGCCTGTTAACAACTATGCAGAACTCATGTATCAGAGCTCAAGGTGAAAACATCTATCTAGATTGGATTTATTAAATTTGAAGTCCAGTATGTTCTTGAATTAATTCAGTGACCGGAGTTAATTAATAAATCATTTAAAGGATTAAGTTAGGAATAAATAAATAACGGTGGACTTTTGGTAAACTTGACCTAAATTCTTGATATTCCGTGAGGACTTAAACTGGATTGAACTATGAATCTAATTAGATTGCGCAACAAGTGAAACTGAGTGATTTAAGAGATTAAGAAATATTATTAATTTTGAGCATTTAAAGAGTGTAGACGTAAAGTGATTTAATAAGACATTAACGTGACCCTAATTGGTGAGCAGGAGAGGGGCAGATCCTCCCGTCCATCAGAATCAATACTTTCCCTTTTAATAATGCCTAAATATTATTATCCTGAATGTAGAAACCCAGCAACCAGTGGGACAGTTCAGTGCACTAAATGCAGCCAATGGTGGCACCCCAAATGTGCAAAGATTACTCTTGGTTTAAGAGAGAAGTTAGAGAAATGGCTTTGCTTAAACTGTGATTTTCCCCCTTCCCCTTTGATTACAAGTGATGAAAAACTTTCTGGCAAAGTTACGCAAAAAGCAAGCACTAGATCTGTTGCGAAAAACACACCTACAGTTACTCCCAGGTCCTCCAATCCCCACGCAAAGACAATAACTAGGCCCAGCATAAAGCCGAAAACTCCCTGTGTCGATTGTGGAGAATATATACGAGAAATTTCAGTGTTCAGAAATAAATGCTCTACCCTTGAGAATGAACTTTCTGCCCGTGATTTTGTTATTGATAAGCTTGACAATGAAGTCAGGTCTGTTTCTGAAATGCTTGCGATTGGTATGCAAGAATGTCGTAAACTAGACATTTTAGTCGACGAAAAAAACGACGACAATCGATTCTCTGAAGATGCAGATAAATCAGTTTCAAAAACGGTTTCTGTTGGATCAAATCCCAAGCGGCCATGAACTTTGTACCCAGCCAGCCACCCAAAATAACCAACGCGAAATGAATGCTGTAAGTGTGACGTCAGTTAAATCGGATATGCCCCTCCCAAGTGTGGTGAATAATAATACTGACATAGCCGCAAGAGATGAAAATAATGTGATTCCGATTGACAAGTTACAGGAAGAGGACTTACATATCATTTTCTAGAAAATAATCAAGCCACCATATAAAAGAGAGTGTTGGTTCTTTCGGAATGGTTTTTGCAAGAGGGGAGCTAGTTGCAAATTTGCTCATGAAAATAAAGTGACTCAGACAAAAGGGGTGTGTAAATTTTTCGAAGAAGGAGCATGTAAATTTGGTATTCACTACCGGTTCCTAAATCCATGTTATAGTTTCCTTGCCAAGTCATGTAATAGTATTGAATGTGTCCTTGATAATATAAAGATGTGCCATCGTTTTAGATGCTTAGATGAAAATTGTAGACTAGCGCATTTAAACCGTACTGACCCGAGCTCATTAAAAAATGCCCACCTTCGACAACGCAAACAGTAGAAAATTCAAAACAAACCCTCTTTTTGTCTAAAAAAGAGGGGACACCCTTGGGTTCAAACGCAGGTCACCTTCCTGGGGAGTCAAGCAACCCTTTTCAGTACACCACCCGTCCTATGACACATCTCAGGAGCCTCTTAGACCTCCGCCCGCCTCCTCCTCCAATAGCACTAAATTCTGCTAAACCTACTAAATGTTTTTAGACCATCACTCACACACAAGACCACGAGCCATCCAGTCCTTACCAATCGAGTATCTATCCAAAGGATACCCCACTCTCAATATCTACGTCCTTACCCCCTTCCTTCTTTTTCAAAGATAAATCCACCCACCCCTCAGGCCGCTTTCCAACATTTTCCAACCCTTCCATCTATAATTCCCCACCACCTTGCGTACCCACTCAACGTGAACACTTTGTACCATTCCCCTGCCAAAATAACCTCATCTCTCTTGATTCCTCCAGTTCACCCCAAACTCAACCGCTACTTAGTTACCGCTGTTTATCTGTGATATAAAAAAAGTAAAGTGTAAAAACGGTACCTTCACAAGTCGCTTTCGTTTCCCTACACTCTTGTTGAGCAACGCTGAAAGCCTTAACTTGTAAAAACTTAATGAATTAGACACCTTTTCTAAAATATATAGATTATATCCAATAGTTATTACTGAAATTCAAGCTTAAAATTTTCAGACGTTAAAGATTAATATTTTTTCTCAATTTGTTGAAATCAGACAAGAAAACCACCCTCTGGGTAAGAAAGGGGCGGAATTCTGTTCTTTCTCCGTAATGACTTGTACCCAAGTGAAATCTCTATTCCGTGTCTTGCTCCCTTTGATGAGATTATGTGGGTGTGTGTTCGACCTAAAGTCTTGCCGCGTCCTTTCAATTTAATTGTCCTGTGTTGTATTTATTACTCCCCTAATCAGAGATCCGCTGACAAAATAAATTTTAATCGAAAAATTACATGCAAGTGCTGACTTTATGCTATCAGAATACCCAAATGCAGAAATTTTCCTGATGGGTGACGCAAACAATAATAGACTTGATTCTACATGTAACGCTTTTAATTTAAAACAGGTTGTTAATGTCCCAACTACAAAAGGCAATACTACTCTTGATTTAATTTGCACTAATCTTTCGAAGTTTTGCAAACCCGTCTCCATTCTGCCCCCTCTAGGGGTAGTTACCACTTTAGCCTTTTCCTATGTCCACTGGCTAAAGTTTAACAGTTGATTTCTATAACTGAAACCACTTATAGACCTCTCACTGACTCAGGACTTTTCGATTTTGGCCATTACCTTGTGCACTTAATGCATACCATCGTAAGTATCCTTGAAAAACCAAATGTTTGGCTGAACCTTGTCCTAGTTGATTTCCAAAAAGCTTTTGACCTAGTTGACCACACTATCTTAATTCTTTCACTACTGGTTAACATTGAACTTGATCCTCTGTTAGTAAATATTGTTATATCTTTTCTTTCGAATAGATCTCAAGTTATTAAATACAAAAATATTTTCTCTAACCCCCTCCCTATATATTGTGGAATCAAGGAGGCACACTTGTGCCTCTTTAAAGAGGCGACCCACCACAACTTTAAGTGATTTCCGGTCCTAGCTGTTGCAGAGAGACGGTGGTGATCGCATTTTGTAGCCTAAGCTCAAACTAAAAAACATGCAAAATTTCACCCCCTCTGACTTTATCTTCATGGGGGAAAGTGGGCTGGAAGTTTCGACCCTCCCACCAAATCCCCTCTGTAACGTTGTCCAATTGGTCTGAAATTTAGAGGATAAGCTTTCCTAGGGCCTGGGAGCTTATCTTCAAAATTTCAGCTCAATCCGATCACTCTTTCCCTGTTTTCCAAAAACAAAATATAGCCACTTAATGTTCATCAATTTTTTTTATAAGCCACGTCTAAAGGCCACAGTTGGCAATGGATCCGGGTGAAAGAGCACTCATTCAAAGCGGAATTTGACCTGTTAGGGTCTATTGATATTTTGAGACCGAAAAAATTATCCCCCGAATTTACATTTACGAAAAACCTCGTTTCCCCATAAGAACCCATGTTAATTTTTGAAATTCCTAAAAGCTTAGTATTTCATTATTAAATTATATCAAAATAGTCCTCTTAACCTTACAAGACCGACTGCAAGCTTCCAAAAATTCCAGCTCTTTCCCAGAAGTTTTTTTGTCGAAAAACAAAAATCTTACTTTGTATTTGCTTGCGTTGAAAATAGATTGCAGAGAATTTGACAAAAAAAACCGTTAGTTTTTTTCTGTTGCTGAGCCAATAATAATAACTAAACAAGAGTCTCTGATAGTACAGTGGTCACTATTCCTGTCTGTCATACGGAAGACCCGGGTTCGATTCCCCGTCAGAGTAAATTTTTTATATATTGAATTTAAAGTAGTATCTCTTAAATTTAAAGTTTAAAAAAGAAACTCAGTTTCTTTTTAAATCCAATCTATTAAATCCTTCGGCTCAACAGGTGTTTCCAGAAGAATATCACAGTCGGCCTTCAGCTTACAAGTAAGTCTCCACTGCTTTCATAACATGCCGTATACCCGCATGCTCGAAGAAAAGTTGAAAAAAGAAAATCTTACTGTGCATTTGATTTGAGTATTCAGGAATTAAAAGCCTTAACACAAGAATCTTCAAAAGCGGGGGTTAGGAGGGTGGCAGTCCCCAACTTTAACTCCTTACACGATCAGCTAACAGTTAGTCAAGCAATAATAAGTAATAAACTGTACAAAAACATGCAGAAATTATTTGGAAAAAAATACGTTTTCTAAAGAGTTAAACAGGCTGAGTCACAAGTTCGAACCTTAAAACGTACAGGGATTAGGAGGAACAGCTGGGGGGGGGCTGCCGCCCCCCCAACCCCCGCATCTGTAGTAACTTTTGTTAAGGTTTTTTAAGTCCTGTAGCCTGCAATCAGTTGGTCGTACCAGCATGAATGAAACTGTTTCAATGGCATTTTTTTTTAATCTTCAGAGACTTTGGCAATGACAACTCAGTCTGTTACAGTTATAGCTACAAACTTGTCTCTCTGCCAAGTATAGTTATGTATTCAGTGTGATTATGTATGATGGAAAAATAGATGAACCTGAACCTACCTGAACCTAAACTTCTTGTTTATGCTGAGCCCTTCTTTTGTTCCCTGTTTTTTCTGTTCAAAATTGTTAAGTTCATCACATTATAGCTTGTTATTGGTTAGGGAAAAATCTCCTGTAAAAAATCCAGCAAACAGGCTCAGTACTGTTTCTAATCAAAGAGATGCAATAGGATGTTCTTACGGTAAAAAATTCAGTCAGACTTCGTTCGTGTTGCAAAGCATTTCTTTGCAAGGCAAAACGCGGGGGTTGAGGGGGGGGGGCGGTAGACCCCCAAAATAAAAATCTTAACAAAAGAGGCTGCAAAAGCGGGGGGTTTGTGGACGGCAGCCCCCCCCCCCCCAACTGTACCTCCTAATCCCTGCACGTTTTAAGGTTCGAACTTTTGACTCAGCCTCTTTAACTCTTTAGAAAACGTAGTTGTTTTCAAATAATTTCTCAAGGAACCTTATTGGGAACACTTTTATTTCTAGTCATGATTAACGATATTGGTAGAGATTTTTCCCAAAGGTGGAAATACGTGGATGACTTGTCGATCCTTGAAGTATGTAACAGGAATACTAAAAGTGACCCCCTCGAAATCCTAACCCACATTTCGGATGAAGCTAAGAACCTAAATATGAAAGTAAATTCCACCAAATCAAATATAATGACGATAAATTTTTTGAAACCCACTTCCGCTTTTTTTGACCCTATCCCACCCGAAATGCTTGTGAAACATGTTAAACTACTTGATGTCACAATTTCAAATAATCTTAAAGGGGATATGCATGTTTCTAATATTGTTAAACAAGCAAACGTTTCATTATCCATGATAAAAATTTCAAACAAATTTAATTGCCCCAAGATGCAATCCCTCCGTGTTTATTTATCATTTATGAGGCCGCTATTAGAATATAAAAGTCCGGTCTGGCATTCACATCTTTCAAGCGAGCTTAGTGAAAAAACCGAGTCGGACCAAAAGCATTCACTCAGGATCATCTACAAAGAGAGCAAAATTCCATACTCCTTCCTCCTTAAATCTGCATGTATTACCACGTTAAAAGACAGGAGAGTACAAATTTGTTTGCGTTTTGCTAAATCCGCAATATCTAATCCTCGTATTGAGGACATCTTTCCTGATTTACATGAACCCATTAGACCCCGTCTCCCCCGCTTAGCTTCCTTGGCAATTCCAACATATTCGCCTATCCATACCGTTACTGAGAGGTTCCGGAAAAGTTTTATCCCCTTTATTCTGGTACACCTAAGTAATCCCTGAACTATGCTCTGTACCAAAATTAACTCCCCAGTCCCTTATTTTAGTTGTTGTGTATGTTCACAATAATCATGCGTCATTTTTTTTCTCTTTATCTTTGTTACTTTTATTTTCCCTTTTGTTGACAATTATTTATTTTAAATTTATTTTCTGACCTTTAAATTTAATTTGGTTTTCCCTTTATTTGTATTTTTTTCTTCAATTGTAAATATTTCTTTTGACAACTAATTTGGCTTGATTTTAAGTGTTTTTTTTTATTTTATGTATTTGACCTTGAACATGATTTCGGCAATGTTTTTCTTCTTGACTGTGATTTCCTTTTATCCCCCACCCCTTCTTCCTCTATTTTTTGTTTCTATTCTAGTCATTTGTTAAATTCTTATCGAAAATTTTATGCTTGATTGGTGTTTCTTTTTTTGTTGTATTATTTGTTTCTTCGTTTTGCTTTGTTTATTTCTTTTTGACAAATGAAGCGAATTTGGCTCTATTAGAGCTTGTGATAGCCGTTGTAAAATAAATATTATCTTATCTTAACCCAGAAGCCAGCGTAACTTTTACGCGCAACGAATTTCGGCTTGTCCCGTCTCTATCAGTTTATACAGCCGTCAGGGTTCTCTCACCAGTATACTTTCCCTGTGTTATAAATGTACCATACTATTTGGCCCCAGGCACCATAAAGATCGAACTCCCCCAATTCCCTCTCTCATCCTCAAGGAAAGCTCTCTTGCTTACTATAAGATTCTTTTCCTATACCAAGCTAATATTATCTCAGCCTCTCTGTAGGTTCCAGCGTCTATCGAGGCTAATCATTAAAGTCAAAGATATAAAAAAGATTTCTTAGTGTTTGCAGTCATTTAACTCTGTACAAGAACTAAAAATAATTATAAAACGTTGACTGATAGACAGCCATGCTGCCCATGGGCTGCGGGTGGATTCTGTCCGCAAACACACTCTTTCCAGCCAATCCATGCCCTTACCGGTTGCAACATCAACTGAATTAAATTAACTTCATTACCCTTTTCTCCTCCCCGTAGATTTCGATCAAAATTTGCTATCCAAAAGTAAACTTTTAGTCTGGTGAGTCAACCGTAAAACTGCGCAGTTATAACTCGTGGTTGTAACTGCCGACGCAATAAAAGAAAGAAAATGGCGTGACCAATATTGAAAAAAAAAGATTAGCAAAAAGAGGAAAGGGGATAAATGCAGAACCAAAAAAAAGAAAAAAGAGGACGTTTATCTTAAAAAATAAACAGACCCGAAGGTTCCAACAGATAACCCAAAAGAAACTAAATCATGAAAAGACAAAGTTCCCCAGCTTCTGAAGTTATTCTGGAAAATCTAGAAAAATTATTAAAGTAAATCTAAGTAATGGCTTTGCCATGTGTTTATCGTGCTCAAGAGTCATCCGGGAATTTTTCTGGCTTTGGCTTAACTTGCTTTAGACTTTCAAAAGCGCAGTTACGAGAAACTGACTTTAATTCTGTATAAAAACATTTTAGTATTTTCAACAGTTGCTGATCCCATTTTAAGCCGATTTCCGGTAGGAGATCGGTAGTTTTCTCCTTGAACCCACTTTTCTTCAACTCTCTCATCGGTAGTTTGCTCCTTGGCCCCAGTTTGCTTCAACCCTCTCATCGGTAGTTTGCTCCTTGAACCCAGTTTGCTTCAACCCTCTCATCGGTAGTTTGCTCCTTGAACCCAGTTCGCTTCAACCCTCTCATCGGTAGTTTGCTCCTTGAATCCAGTTTGCTTCAACCCTCTCATCGGTAGTTTTCTCCTTGGACCCAGTTTGCTTCAATCCTCTAATCTGTAGTTTGCTCCATGAACCCAGTTTTCTTCAACCCTCTCATTGGTTGTTTGCTCTGTGAACCCAGTTTGCTTCAACCCTCTCATTGGTCTCAATATGTATATATACATATTCAAAAGTTCAACATTATTCACTATGGAAAAAACAACCCTGAGTTTCAGTACTTCCTGGGATCATAAAATATCTCAAAATAGTAATTCATATGCAGCAAACTGAACAGGTCTTGGGAGTGCTGGCTTATGATCATCATAAATCCAGCTCATATGTACAGACAACAGCAGCAGAATCTAACCAAACTCAAGCAAAAAGAACATTCAGCTGTAGATTTCAATACTCTTAGAGGGAAGGATTTGATTCTATTTAAAATTGGGAAAATGTACAGTCCTATCAGCAAGTCAGATCAAGCAATTGATGAATCAGTGTAGCAACAAAGATCAAAACTAACAATGGGTCATCAAGATGAACATACACATCTACCTGAAAATGTCACATTCCATATGCAAACATAAGTTTGGTGACATGTTGATAATATAAAGGCTACTCTACAACTTTGATACCATCCCAAGTTTACTATAAGAATGAATTTACATTATTGCACTAAGCATTAGTGTCACCATAATTGTAATTGTAAATACAAAAAATATGGTTTAATCCTTCTTAGGGCTATAATGAGACAAAGATTGAGATGGCTAGAATATATTCTGCTGATGAAGGATGATTGATTACTAAAGATTGCCCTTGTCGTTCAACCTTCTATGGCCAAATGAAAAGCAGGTTGTCCCCAAATGAAAAGCAGGTTGCAACATCCTGACAGGATGTTGCAAGGAAAGATTTAGGGGAAATGGGAACTTCTTGGGAGGCTTTGAATAGATTAAGATGGAGGAGGAGCATGTGCAGCTGGATTGGCCTTAGATAGCTTGGTAGTGCATTTAGTAGTAGTAGTAGTGATAATAATAAAGACTTTGGATGTTGCAGGGAAAGATTTACCTTAATTCACACTTTAGAGCAAAATAAGATCCAATGTTGGATCTGTTTGGCTCCATTGTTAAGATTATTAAGTCCTTTTAGCTGTAGCCGATGACAGAAAACCTAGAAACGTTGTAATGTGCTACCAGAAGGCAGCCCTGGTAAGCAAACCTTCAGGGTGTATGTGCAAGTCAATTGAGAGTGCCATAACAGGTAAAAAGACGAATAGGTAAATTTTTAGCTTATCCGATCTAAGCTGTAAATGGAGCCTTATCACAAAGTGACATTAAAGCTGAAAAAAGAGAGATTACAGACAAAACTGTTATAAAACTGTCTCAAGTACCTAAAAGCTCAAAAAGAACTAAAAATATCAAAATTCTGAATAAAAAAACAGGCATATAGTAAGCTAATGACAGTTAATGACACAAGTTGGTTTGAAGTAGAACCAAATTTGTAAAACAAAGATAAGAAAATTTATATAGTCTTATATGGAAAAGTTATATATTGGTAACAAATGTTGTTGAGAAAATATATACAGTTATAAAGATATTTTGAAAACCCTTTATAAATATGGAATTGTTATCATATAAAAAATTGTAAATATGTAAATTTTAATAGCAAAATCATGTTATATGAACTACTGCTAAGCCCTTATATAGAGGCTAATCACAGTTCTCAATTGTAGTGTATAAATCTAATGGTTAGGGTTTATTTTTTTAATATATTTTAAATTGCAGTTAAGACTCATCAGATAAAAGTCATGACGGACATATTTAAAAGTTGTAAAAAGAACGAATATTGCAGTGATTAAGTAAATTATTAGCGTATATAATTATTATTTGTTTTTAACAATTAAGCTAAGCATCAACATATCCTCTGTTAATACATATATATATATATATATATATATATATATATATATATATATATATATATATATATATATATATATATATATATATATATATATATATATATATATATATATATATATATATATATATATATATATATATATATATATATATATATATATATATATATATATATATATATATATATATATATATATATATATATATATATATATATATATATATATATATATATATATATATATATATATATATATATATATTTTTGTTTTTTATTTTGCTTTTTGTAGCATTCAAGAAGTATTCTACATTAGTCCTGTATAAGCAATTAACAAAACACGAATTGAAAATAATTCCGATGCTATTCTATACCGTGTTTTATTTTTTTTAATGCTTTAAGTTTTAACCAGTAGTTAAATATCCTATTTAGTTTTGCGACTTAAAAAAATACTTGTGTAAGTTATTACACAATGCTTGTATAAATATATATATATATATATATATATACTATGTTTTTATTTACTTTAAGTTTTATCTAGTGATTTAATGTTATATATAAATGTTTGACTTCGAGTCAACGTATAAATATTTTTATTGTGAAATAATCCGTTAAGTATTAAGTTTGAAAAGAATAATCCAGCAAGAAACATAATGTTTCGATTTCAGCGGCATATTATCTTTGGATTAATTAAAAGTAGAGAAAAGTAATTGAAAGTATTAAACTTTACAAAATTGATTGTTACTTTTTACTATATATAGGTGACAAATTATGCTTTATGTGTATTCTAATGTGAGTATTTATTTTTGATACAGGCTTAACTTTTTTTTTGGAAATCAAATTTTTGGTAACATCCTTTCGGATCCATTTTTTTCAATCATTTTTTGACGCATTTTGGAAAGTAACAAAATTTGAAGCCACTTCAAATGTATCCTGATACTAACATCTCATACAATCAGAAACCAAACCATACCTGATCAACTGATATTTTGGAAACTGTAAGCAGTATTACAAACTTTGATAACAGTTCATCGTAAAGTGAGATAAAATCAGAACTTAATTTAGGCCTAGAGATTGTGCTATATAGCCTCAAAGGCCTTATATTATTGAAATATGTGAAAATGCTTTGTGCCGGAAATATATGTGAAAATTTAAAAACCAAAATTGTTATGTGTAATTTATCCAATGCATTTATAACCCTGAAAAGTAAACGGTATATCAACAACATCACACAGATAAATTAAATTATTAATGGGAATTAAACTTAAGCTTAAATAATTCATAAACGTTTCTACTATATCTTGAAATCTAATTTAAGCAGAACTACTAATATAAGGCTTGAGCCCATTGGGGTCGAGCTAAGACAGAAGATGCACATGAAAAGGGTAAAAAGAGTATTTTTCAGTCCTAGAGACAGAGAAAAAGAGAAACAAGGATGAATTTGAAATTGAAATCCTTTGACAAAAAAAAGAACATGGCCTATATTGGACAAGAAATATGACCCTAAGGAAACCCATAGAGGGTATATGCACATAATGACCCAAAGATGGCAGCATAATAGCTGTAAACAAAATTAAGTTGTTTTTAAAAGTAAAGTATTGAGAGTTGTGGGCAAATCTTCTTTATATGAGGAGTATTGTGGTGAAGCCTTCTAATTTAGTCAATTTGCAATTTTTTAAAAATATATTAAGACATAAATACAAAGTTTAGAAATACTACTTTTATTAAGATAAGGAACATATCCTGCCAAGTTTCTGCTTAACGGGAAATTGAGAAATCACCAATTCCTAGCTATTACGTCGGTTGGGTCCAGGAAGGTGTGGTTGATAAAAATGTATAAAAGATAAATTTTATGGGAAGGGGTAGACGGATACTAACTTTATGCCGGACTGACCTCTGGTCCGTTGTTTTAGAAATACCTTGGAATATTGTCGGATCATTTTAAATGTCTAAGTATCGTAATATATATTGTTGTAGTTACCTGAGACTTGTGATCTACTTGGGACAGCCAGTCTCAGTAGAATATATATATATCTGGTATTATTATATGTTAACTGAATAAAAGTATTGTATTATAGCCAACCTCTCTACAATCTACATTTAGTCCCTCGAAAATACCCAGCTGGTACGCCGCATTAGTTTGGTCATAGCCTAAGGCACGCTACCAAAGTTTAATTACCTTAGGCCAATAGTTTATCTCCCCTATAAAGGGAGAATAAAATGCATTTACCACTACATCACTTAAATACCATAAAATCACGTTACCACATTTTTTTAATTCAGCAAATCTGACGCTACGGATAATTAAAAAAAGAGAAAAACAATAGTTAATATATTAAAAAAAAATCTGCTTTTCATGATTATTCTGAATATTTGAAATATATAAATATTGATTATTTTTAAAGTTACCCTTTAAAAGTTACTTGTCCGATAAAATTTGCATGGCAAGTAACAAAAGAAATAGCTGCACAGCAACTTGGCCTTTTCCGTCTTTTTGTTGTGGTTGAAGATAACAATTTTGGCCCGGAAAAGGGCCAGAATATTAATCGAATGAAGTTTCAGAGAAAACCAATCGATTTGAATTATTGAACAGTCTTTTATTTAGCCTCCCAGTTTCAGAAGCCGTAATGATCTATACGAATGGCTATCTCATGGCTATCTATTCCTGAACCGAATGGCTATCTCACAATTTCAATCGGATATCTGGGGAAAATGGGCATTGGAAGGGGGCTAGTTGCCCTCCAATCTGCTTGGTCACTGAAACTTTTAATTTCTATTTGAATGAGCCCTCTTCTGATCTTCTAGGATTGTTGGTTCGATACGATTATCACTAAAAAATCAGTACTTTCAGTTGAAGAAAAACTTTTTTATTATTTAATTTCTGACTCATTTGATTGGAAATTCAAAGGCTAGTGCCTTTTTTAATAGTCGAAAGTGATTGGAGGGCAACTAGCCCCCCCCCCACACCCATCATTCCCCCAAACACATCCAATCAAAATTTTGAGATAGCCATTTTGTTCAGCGTAGCTGTTGTCCAGATAGAAAATATTTTTTTGAGGAGGATACTCCCCTACAAACCTCGGGGCAAGGGTTTTAAGTTATGCCCTGGGGGCATATAAGGTTTTTTATAGAAGGCGTTGTCGTAGAAACTTCAAAACAGGCTCATTTGATTGGAAGTTAAAAGGGCTAGTAACCTTTTTAATAGTTGAAAATGATTGGAGTGCAACTATCCCCCCCCCCGCGCCCATCATTCCCCCAGATACATCCAATAAAAATTGTGAGATAGCCATTTTGTTCAGCGTAGTTGAGTTCCAGATAGAAAATATGTTTTTGAGGAGGAAACTCCCCCACAACCCTCAGGGCAAGTGTTTTAAGTTATGCCCAGGGACATATAATGTTTTTGTAGAACGCGTTGTCGTAGAAACTTCAAAAAAAGCTCATTCGATTGGAAATTCAACGGAATAGTGCCCTTTTCAATAGTTGGAAGTGATTGGAGGGCAACTAGCCTCCCCCCACGCCCATCATTCCCCCCCAAACATTTTGAGATAGCCATTTTGTTCAGCGTAGCTGATATCCAGATAAAAAATATGTTTTAGAGGAGGACACTCCCCCACAACCCTCAGGGCAAGGGTTTTAAGTTACGCCCTGGGGGCGTATATGGTTTTTATAGAATGCGTTGTCGTAAAAACATCAAAACAGGCTTATTCGATTGGAAATTCAAAGGGCTAGTACCCTTTTTAATAGTCGAAAGTGATTGGAGGGCAACTAGTCTCCCCCCCCCCAAGCCCAGCATTCCCCTAAATACATCCAATAAAAATTTTGAGATAGCCATTTTGTTCAGCGTAGTTGATTTCCAGATAGAAAATATGTTTTAGAGGAGGACACTCCCCCACAACCCTCAGGGCAAGGGTTTTAAGTTATGCCCTGGGGCCATATAGGGTTTTTATTGAAGGCTTTGTCGTAGAAACTTCAAAGCAGGCTCATTCAATTGGAAATTCAAAGGGCTAGTTCCATTCTTAATTGTCGAAAGTGATTAGAGGGGAACTAGCCCCTCCTCCACGCCCATCATTCTCCCAAACACATCCAATTAAAATTTTGAGAGAGCCATTTTGTTCAGCGTAGTTGATTTCCAGATAGGAAATATGTTTTTGAGGAGGACACTCCCCAAAAACCCTCAGGGCAAGGGTTTTAAGTTATATCCTGGGGTATATAAGATTTTTATAGAAGGCGTTCTCATAGAAACTTCAAAAGGGTTCATATGATTGGAAATTCAAAGGGCTGGTGCCCTTTTTAATAGTTGAAAGTGGTTGGAGGGCAACTAGTCCCCCCCATGTCCACCATTCACCCAAACACATCCCCTCAAAATTTGAAGATAGCCATTTTGTTCAGCGTAGTTGATTTCCAGATAGAAAATATGTTTTTTGAGAAGGACTTTCCCCCACAATCCTCAGGGCAAGGGTTTTAAGTTATGCCCTGGGGGCATATCAAGTTTATATAGAAGGCGTTGTCGTAGAAACTTCAAAAAAAAGCTCATTCGATTGGAAATTCAACAGGCTACTTCCATTCTTAATAGTTGAAAAGGGATTGGAGGGCAACTAGCCCCCCGCCCACGCCCCTCCTTTCCCCAACCAGATCCATTCAACATTTAGAGATAGCCCTTTCGTTCAGTGTAGTTGATTTCAAGATAGAAAATATATTTTTGAGGAGGTAACTCCCCCACAACCCTCAGGGCAAGGGTTTTAAGTTATGCCCTGGGGGCATATAAAGTTTATATAGAAGACGTTGTCGTAGAAACTTCAAAAAAGGGCTCATTCTATTTCAAATTCAAATGGCTAGTGCTCTTTTTAATAGTCGAAAGTAATTAGCAATATTTTTTGTTGTTGTTGTTGTTTAGACCAGGGCACTTCGTATCGAAGGAGTTGTCGTGGGAACTTCGAAAGAGGCTAATTCGATTCAAAATAGAAAGGGCTGATGTCCTTTTTAATAGTCGAAAGTGCTTGGAGGGCAACTAATCCCCCTTTGCTCATTATGTTTAAAAACTAAATGTTGCCTCAAGATTAAATCAAAATGAACTGTGATAATGCTAATTCCCAATAAGGCGTCTCAGTAGCATCCCGAGAACGACTGAGGATATTATGTTAAAACTTTCGAGCCTACTTCTGCTTTTAAAATTTAACCAAACCAAAATAGTGTAAGCGTATCAAAGCTATCAAAGAAAGTAAACGGATTTTTTTGCGAATGGTATCAAGTTTTCCATTTCAGGTCAACTAGAGGAGGTATGAAACTAAGTTAAACAGTACTATTTGTCTCCAGATCTTTAAAATGGTGTATATTGTTGAAAATTGCTGAAAATTTTTCTCTAGCATACACATAGCAGGCCAAACTATAAAGTCTTAAAAAACGAAAAGATTTTCTGTGTCATTTTCTTTTTCCCTGAAAAGACTATGTCAATATAAACGAGCAGAAATTAATTAAAAACACTTTTTCCACTAAATAAGTTTTTCAAAGAAAAGTAAAGAACTCCATTAAACAAAAAATGAGCAAAAATAAAATCAAATAATCTACCAAGCTCGAAACTACCACAAATCAGCATCAATAAATAAATGAAACTAAAAATCAACAGACATTAAAATAAATAACCGACTCAAACTAAAAACGAGCAGAAATTAACATAAGTTGGGTGCAAAACTCCTATGCCTTCCCAAGGCCAGAACAAAATTTGCACTTTACTGAAAAAAATATAAATGTTTTTACTTTTATAACTTTAATAAATCAAATCCTTTTAACATTTTGATTACTAAATATCAATATATGAATATTAAACTGACAATGCATATTAATTTGTATTTTTTTAAATAAAGTGAAAATTGTGTTATGGCCCTGGGAACGCATAGGGGTTTTGCGCCCAACTTATGTAAATTTCTACTCGTTTTGAGTTTGACTAGCTTATTTATTGTAAATTCAGTTCGTTTTGGGTTTCATTTATTTATAGATGCTGATTTGTGGTAATTTTGAGCTTAGTAGATTATTTGATTTTATTTTTGCTCATTTTTTGTTTAATGGAGCTCTTTACTTTTCTTTGAAAAACTTATTTTGTGGAAAAATTTTTTTTAACTAATGTATACAACAATAGCAATTTATGCTTCTTTACCTTCAGGAAATTATATTTATTCATCTGTAAGTGCTGCTTCCAGCTTATCTGCACAACAGAAAGACACTCCTCCTCCCCCCCCCCGATGCGTGTATATAACTCCAGGCTACTATTTTGCTTATTTTGTTGTTGTTGTTTTTAATTGCCATTATTGGTGTTTTAAACCAAAAGTTTGAAGAGTAATACGTACAAGATAAAAGGCAAATCAATAAACACAGGACAATTTATGGCTTTCCAGAAAAGAAGATAACCAACTAGATTTTTTTTTTAATTTCAATAGAAACGATCTTAATAAATCCAGCTTCCTAAAAACACCCAAAAAATCATTTTAATCGCTCCCTTCCCTTATAATATTTTATATTTACTCGGTCTCAGTCTCGCCTCCTCAAGCTTCAAATTTCCATCGCTCCAATATGAAGATTTGAGCAATTCCGAGTTAGAGAGTTTTGTTTTTATTTTATCGAACAAAAAATATTTCAATCGTTGTCTTCTGTTTTTACACAAAATAACAGTTATTTTACATTTGCCTTTTTCCGTTTGTAATTTGAATTGTAACTCTCAACCAAAAGAAAGCAAGAAATAAAAGAAGAGTTCACACAAATCAACCCCAAGAATGTTATCCTAAAGCTGTTTTGATGGTTAACACAAGTCCAGGCACGCAAAAAGAATTTTTAGGGGAGGAGGTCAAACAATAAAAAAAAAATTAAACTGATTTTCAAAATGAACTAAAAAGTAGAGAATTATTTTTTTTCTCAAGAATTTATGAATAGAATCGAACACGAGGGGCACAAAAAGCATTATTTACATAACATAAACACCAAATTTACCTAGGTTTTAAATGCATAAACAGAAAAAGTCGAAGAGTTGAGGAAAACAAATAAAAAAGATCAGATTATGCAAAAACGAATCGATTTTTTCCCCCGAATTTTCACTTATATATATATAGATACTGGAAAAAATATTTTCGATATTTTAATTTTCTAATTAAAAAAATATAATGTCTTACCCAAGATTACAACCTTGGGAAGTTAACCAAGCCTCGGGAAGTGCTCTTACCTTTGTTCTATACTGATAAGGGTGGGAATTAACTGAATATTTGGAAGTGGTTGAAAAATAGTTCACAAATAAAAAAAAAAAATTGTGTGACAGAGAAATAGATAGAAGATGGAGCAAAAAGATAATTGAGTTAATAAAAACGAACTGGAAATGATTTAATTAAAAAAATTAACACATAATTTAATAAAGAAATGCCTAGAAATTCGAAGCAACTTACATTACCTGTGGGTTGTGGCTCCATTCCAGTCTGCATGGTCCCTATGAATCAGTTTTTAAGTAAACTGTAAGCCTCCCCTATACGAGACTATTACTATAGAAATGGGCATTAGTCTAGTTGTCTTTTTCTAAAGCCAAATGATAAGTGATTGTCCTTTTCTGAAGAAAACATGGTAAACACACGAGCATTTCTTTTAAATTATTTATTTTACACTATTTCCAAATATCATGGCCCCTTTTCGGAAAATACACCCACCCTCCTGATGGGCCGGGATATAGCCCTAGGAATATATTTAAAATAAAATCAACCAATAAAATTCTTACTTTACATTATGAAAGAACACGAAAGAATATAACAAGAAAGAATGTCATCACAAGATTCAACACAACGATGAAATGTATTTATACAGTTATATATGGGACTTCAGATGGGGAGGGGGGTATAATGTCAAAAAAGTGAATGAAAGATCTTAAGCCGAATTGGACAGCCATGATAAAAACCAACAAAGAGAAAACCAACAAAGAGAAAAAATGAAAAAAACAACAAACGAGACTGCGGCCAGTGGAGAGAAAAGAAAAGACAAATGCAAAACAACGCAGATATTTCGCCTGTTATCACAAACAAGGCGTCTTCAGCACGAAAGACAGAAGAAGAACAAGATAAAAAAAAAGAAAAAAAAGTTAAAACTATAAAATCAATTAAAACCACCACCAAAACAAAAAATATACAATTGGTGCAAACTGATCCACGTAGGGAAAAGATGCTAATATGGAGTTACTTCTGTGAGAACACCCGAGCAACTGCGGAAAAATAAAAGAAATGGAAATTACTATAACTATTCTGTTGCGAAATAATCCTTTTATTGGCTATTATTGAAGCAATTCGTTTTGGTCAAGCAGGTAAACAGTCCCCTGGTGATTATTTATAATCTTAATTCCCTTATTGACTGTCGATTCACTCTTTAGAAGATTATCATAAATTGGATCAATATTTAAACTACCTGTGTCCCTGTATATTGACAGGTTAGCAAATATATTTTTTTAAATTTCAATGGCTTCTCTCACCCACTGTGTATACCCCTTAAAATTTGAAATAGCTAAGGCCTCATCAAATTTTACAAAGTGATCTGGTTGAAACCAAATGTGTTCTGCTAAAGCTGAAACAAAAGTTTCTGGAGGCCTGCTTAATTGTAGGGTTTTTTCTATTGAATTTTGGTGTTCAATAAACCTTTCAACAAATTGTTGGTGAGTCCTACCAATATATATATATACATATACACATACATAGATACACATGGATATATATATATACACACACACATATATACATATATATATATATACACATATACAGGTATATATATACATATACACATGATACATATATATATATAGTATATACATATACACATATATAGGCATATACATATATACGTATATATATGGATATACATATATACATATATATATATACATATATATATACATATGCATATATATACACATATGATATATATATATATATATATATATATATATATATATATATATATATATATATATATATATATATATATATATATATATATATATATATATATATATATATATATATATATATATATATATATATATATATATATATATATATATATATATATATATATATATATATATATATATATATATATATATATATATATCATCAGTACTTTTCAGTTAGCTGGTACACACGCAAGATAGATGCTAAATGAAACTAGTCAAACGGGTATCAGTCAATAGAGAATTGGATCGCATAGCGTGATTTGTCATCGCGTTCACAATATTTAAGCTATTGTTCTTTGGGGTTTAGGGGGGACGTATCTAGGTTAGGTTACGTATTTAATGTATACTATTCTTTACCACTCCCTCACTTCCCCACCCCCTAATGTGCAAATATATAGCCCAATTTGTTTCTAAACTATCATATTTTCATCATTCTTTGTTTTATTTCATTAGCATTAACCGAACTTAATTTCTCGCGTGTGTACCAGTTAATTTACAAGTACCTTATCATCTTATAATCGCTCATTTAAAAAGAATTAGCTTTTATTATTATTTTTCATTTATTATTATTTTCATTAGCAGAAATTAACATACGTTGGGCGCAAAACCCCTGATGCCTTCCCAAGGCCAGAACAAAATTTGCTGAAAAAAATATAAAGGTTTTTACTTTTATAACTTTAATAAATCAAGCTGATATTAATATTTTGATTACTAAATATAATCTGTATATTAAACTGACAATGCACGTTCATTCGTATTTTTTCAGTAAAGTGCAAATTTGTCCTGGCCTTGGGAAGGCATAGCGGTTTTGCGCCCAACTTATGTTAATTTTTGTTCGTTTTGAGTTTGACTCGGTTATTTATTGTAATTTCTGTTCGTTTTGGGTTTCAATTACTTATCGATGCTGATTTGTGGTAGTTTCATGCTTGGTAGATTATTTGATTTAAGATTTGATCATTCTTTGTTTAATTGAGTTCTTTACTTTTCATTGAAAAACTTATTTTGTGGAAAAAGGTTTTTTTAATTAATTTATGTTCGTTTTATATTGACATAATTTTTTCAGGTAAAAATAAAATAACCCGTTAAATCTTTTTGTTTTTAATACTTTATAGTTTGACCTGCTATTTGTATCCTTGAGAAAAGTTTTCAGCAATTTTTAACAACAGTGTTAAAAATTGTATTGTTTGTTTAGCACTTTACTGTTTAATTTAGTTTCATACCTCCTATAGTTTACCTGAAATGAAAAACTTGACACCATTATCAAAAAAATCTGTTTACTTTCTTTGATAGCTCATATACACTTACGCTATTTTGATTTGGTTAAATTTCAAGAGCAGAAGTAGCCCAAAAAGTTTGAACATAATGCCCTCAGTCGTTCTTGGGATACTGCTGAGATGCCTTATTGGTAATTAGCATTATCACAGTGAATTTTGATTTAATCTTAAGGGAATATTTAGTTTTTAAACATAATGGGCAAATGGGAGGCGGGGCGTGGGAGGGTGGGACTGGAAGGGGGACTGGTTGCCTTCCAATGACTTTCGACTATTAAAAGGGCATCAGCTCTTTCTATTTTCAATCGAATGAGCCCCTTTCATAGTTCCCGTGACAACTCCTTCGATCCGAAGAGCCCTGGTCTAAACAACAACAACAACAAAAAATATCACTAATCACTTTCGAATACTAAAAAGGACACTAGCCCTTTAAATTTAAAACTAGAAGAGCCCTTTTTGAAGCTTTTACGACAATAACTTCTATAAAAACATTATATGCCCCCAGGGCCTAACTCAAACTACTTGCCCGGAGTGTTGTGTGGAGAGACTCCTCCTCAGACACGTAATATCTATATGGAAATCAACAAGCATGCGCTGAACAAACGGACTATCACACAATTTTGATTGGAGGTGTGGGGGGGACGGAGGGGCGCGGGGGGGCTAGTTGCCCTCCAATCACTTTCAACTATTAAAAAGGGCACTAGCTCTATAAATTTCCAATCGAAGGAGCCTTTTTTAAAGTTTCTACGACAACGCCTTCAATAAAAACCCTATAAACCCCTAGGGCATAACTTAACACCCGTGTCCGGAGGGTTGTGGGGGAGTTTCCTACTCAAAAACATATTGTCTATCTGAAAATCAACTCCGCTGAAAAAAATGGCTTTCTCAAAAACTTTGATTGGATGTATTTGAGGGAAGGATGGATGCGGGGGAGGGGGGGGGCTAGTCGCCCTTCAATCACTTTTGACTATTAAAAAGGGCACTACCTCTTTGAATTTCCAATCGAATGAGCCCCTTTTGAAGTTTCTACGACAACGACTTCTATAAAAACCTTATATGCTCCCAGGGCATAACTTAAAATCCTTGCTTTGAGAGTTGTGGGGCATGGTCCTCCTCAAAAATATATTTTCTATCTGGAAATTAAACAGCCTACGCTGAACAAAATGGCTATCTCAAAATTTTGATTGGATGTGTTTGGAGGAATGATGGGCGTGGGGAGGCTAGTTGTCCTCCAATCGCTGTTAACTCCTAAAAAGAGCACTAGCCCTTTGAAAATTCCTGTCGAATGAGCCTGTATTGTAGTTTCTGCGACAATGCCTGCTAAGAAACCTTAAGTGCCCCCAGGGCATAACTTAAAACCATTACAAA
Organism: Artemia sp. Qi Xiang Cuo; assembly: GCF_049724085.1. Lineage (NCBI taxonomy): Eukaryota > Metazoa > Arthropoda > Branchiopoda > Anostraca > Artemiidae > Artemia > Artemia sp. Qi Xiang Cuo. Next base: position 73,964,342 of record NC_142803.1, read on the forward strand.
TGAAACTAAGAGAGGAAAGAAACCAAAATGCAAAATAAAAACAAAAAGAGTGAAAAAACGAGGATTTTGTCAGCCAGTGGCGAACCATGAAGAAGAAGAAATAAGCAAATATTTCGACCAGGACCCCCCCCCCCAAGTCGTCGTCAGTGCTAAAAAAAAAATAAGAAAAAGAAAAAAAAAAACGAAAATTCTAAATGTTACAAGTTTACCAGACCACGAAAGAACAGACATGGTGAATTGGATTCGCTTAGGGGAATGATGGGTGATGGGGGGGGGGGCTAGTTGCCCTCCATTCACTTTCGAATATTAAAAAGGGCACTAGTCCTTTGAATTTCCAATCGATTGAGCCTGTTTTTAAGTTTCTATGACAACTCCTTATATAAAAACCTTATATAACCCCAGGGCATAAATTAAAAACCGTACCCTGAGTGTTGTGGGGGAGTTTCCTCCTCAAAAACTTATTTTCTCTTTGTACATCAGCGAGCCGACGCTGAACAAAATGGTTACCTTACAATTTTGTTTGGAGGTCTGGGTGGGAATGAGGGGTGTGGGGGGCTAGGTGCCCTCCAATCACTTTCGACTATTAAAAAGCGCCCTATCCCTTTGAATTTCAAATCGAATGAGCCTGTTTTGAAGTTTCTACGACAACGCCTTTTATAAAAACCTTATATGCCCCCAGGGCATAACATAAAACCCTTACCCTGCAGGTTGTGGGGAAGTGTCCTCCTAAAAAAAATTCTTCTATTCTGGAAATCAACTACGCTGAACAAAATGGCTCTCTCAAATTTTTATTGGATGTGTCTGGGGAAATGATGGGCGTGGGGGGGCTAGTTACTTCCTCTAATTCATTTTGTTTAATTCCTCTCTCTATATTTTGTTATTTAACATTATTCTCAGGCATTATTTGAGGGGTGGTTCCGAGAATTAGTTAAACCAGAAGTGATCTTAAAAACCAATAGATATTAATTTAGGATATATGGATGGACTTAGGAATATTAAGAAGAAGACGCATTAAGAAAATAAATATTTCTTCATAATGCGCAGAAGCTGTATAGTTTTCACAATGTGAATGCTCTTCCATTTTAACTTATTTCCAACCAGGGTCGTTACTAGCCAAAATGTTTATTGGATTTTATGAAGTCCAGTTGCTGGTTATTCATATCCTATTTAAGAATTGCCAGGATTTAAGAGCCTTCTCTCCCCTTATTTTATGTTATTATTCATAACTAGCCTATTTTACTGGAACTATTTTCCAACAGCATGATTTGCCTTTGAGAATTAACTCTTAATAATTAAAATAAAAACGAAATCAGAAATGTTTTGTAAGGGACCTGAGGCTATATAAGGAAATTTTGAGAAAAGAAATAATGTAGTTCTTTTGGATGTCAGTGTGTAAAATCCTATGCGAAAACATTTTCGGAAACCATACAGTTCTTTTAATTTAGACAGAGGAGTGTAACTGTGCGACCCCAGAGTCCTTTAAACGGTAGAATAGTTAAAAGACTCCAGGGTGTAAATCCTAATGATGAACGAATTGTGAAGAATTGGATACCATTTTTTAGATAAGGTTGGATATATAATTTATAAAAATCCAAAATAGCTTTAGTGAGGCATCCCCATTTTCTTCCAGCTAGTATCTTTGGAACACAAAGTCTCCGAATGATCATGAATTTCAAAGAATTTTTATCTGCATGCCACAACATTTTATAATCTATAGATAGGCCAAGTAGCTTCACTGAGTTGCAATATGGAATTTCACTAGAGAAGATGTGAAGCGAATTTTTGAGGATCTCTTGAGCAATTAGTAAATATAATGGCTTCGGTTTTACTATTCAAAATTGGAAAGCCAAAAGCTGAAGAGAATCTCTTTACTAATCCTATATCATAACGGATACGGCTTTGAAGAAGTGTAAAATCCTTTTCGGACTTTCAAATAATTAAATCATCTGCGTAAAGGCCAAACAATGAGTGAGATAATTGGAATTCTGAAACATACAATTCGAATGGAAAGGAACTCATAATCATTCCTTGAGGAAGACCTCTAGAAATGGGGCTTATCTCTCCGTTATACTCACTAACTTGAACATAAAAACTTCTATCTCTTGAAAAGTACTTCATGAAACTTATGAAAGAGTATGGAATATGAAGGCTAATAAAAAGATCAATTAACTTATCATGGACTACATTTCTCTAGGCATCTGACGAGTCAAACAGCACTTCCATTCTGGCCTGTCTGGTTTTAAGAGCTTCACAAACATCAGTTTCAAGGCAAGTGATGTTAACCACAGAGCTATTTTCTTTTCTGAAGCCTTTTTGTTCATTTGGAAATAAATTACTAATTTCAGCAAACCACTCAATTCTTGACAAAATATGTCTTTCAATGATTTTAGTGAAAGCTGGTAAAACAGATATAGGTTGGTAAGACTTGGGGTCACCAGATGGGTGAGGAGGTTTTAAAGCAGGAAATACCCGGGCGACCTTCCAAGCATCTAGGAACTTTTAAGCCGCTCAAAACACGTTTCAAATCAGGTGCATGAAAACACGATTATAATTTGCACAGTCCGTGTTGAACTCCGTGTTGGACATGGGTGACCTAAAAAAAAACTTTAGCTTAAATACTTGAATTCAATGGTTGAAAAATGGCTTGAACACTGCTTAAAAAAGGGGAAATGCCCATAAAACATAAATTAATCTTAATAAAAGTTCTAGTGCCCTTTTTAAGTGACCAAAGTATCGGAGGGCCGCTAGCCGCCCTCCCATACCTCTGTTTTCCCAATGCTGTCAGATCAAAATTTTGAAATAGCTATTTTGTTTTGCATAGTCGAAAGATCTAGTAACTACATCTAAGGATAGTTGACTCCCCTCAGCCTCCGGAAGAAGGGCTGCATGCTATGAACATTTCCTATTATTTACATGTAGTGTAGGCTATTGGGAAGTCTACATATATTTTTCGGGGGAATTTTTCTGGAGGATGGGAGGGGAGGTTTGTGTAACAGGAGCTTTCCATGGAGGAACTTTTCGTGGGGGAAGGGAATTATCCATTGAGGGGAAGCTGGATTTTCGCGGTGTTATTTAAAATAATCAGTTATTAAAAAATATTTTTTCAACTGAAAGTAATGCGGAATATTAAAATTTAAAACGAACAAAAATTATGACGTATTTTTGGGGATTGTCTCCTCATCAAAACCTCGCTCTTTACGGTAAATTTCTTTTTTGAACTTTAAAAAAGCTTATTATTCTAATTAAACGGCCCTTGTGTTCCAGGAGTCATTCATAAATACTTGGAACAAGAAGTCAAACTTTAGTGTAAAGAACGAGGTATTTAATAGGGTGCAACTTCCCTTATATACGTAATAATTTCTGTTCGTTTTAAGTTTTAATGTTCCTCTTTACTTTCACTTGAAAAAAAAACTTGGTTTTTCTTTATTAAGTTTCACTAGAAAACCAACTGATGATTTTACTGTTAATATAGTTATGGATTAAACAATTGAAAAAAAAACTAACTTATGAAAATGATTTTTAAATATCTAATTAAAAACTTGTTCAAAATAGTTTTAAAAGGTTTGCTCTCTATAATTTGAAACAACAAATAAATAAAGTTAGAATCCCGTGTCTAGATACGTGTCTAGCAAGAATTCAAAGTCTAGGTGTCCACTATACACATGCAAAATTCAGTGCATAGTTAGAAACATTAGATAACGCGCTTGGCTAGACATTGAGTTCTAGACTCTAGAACTCAATGTCTAGGATTTTCGATTACAGCCAATCAGAATGTGTCAAGTTCTCCTATTTTCATCATTTATAGTTACATTTTAAACTGAAATTAAATTTTTGTTTTCTAATGAATTGTTTTTTTTATTTTAAGCATATAAGCAACACCAGACTTATTAGTTAATCACTCCTAAGTAACTGTTACGCTCATCTCATCCATTGCCTTGTCATAGTAAAAATAGGGATTACAATTTTGAAAGTTTTGCCCGCATAAGCTCCCTTGATTGTCTTGAAATGACAATATGAAACCAAATCTGAAGTTTTAGCTAACCACTGAATTTTAATTGTGAAAGATCGTTGTCTAGACTTCGAATTCTGGCTAGACACGTGTCTAGACATGGGATTCTAGCTAGACACGATTGTGAACGCCGCTTAAGAATATAAAATAGATGGCTTTATCTACGGAGCCTACAATCTACAAACTTAAATATGTGGTTAAAGACTAATCTACATTCAAACTTAAATCAATTAGCTGAGCTGAAAGGTTAAGCCCAGTAAAAAAGGTAAAAAATTATTTTTTTATACTTTGAACATATTAGTTTTATTTTCAACAGGTAGCCTAATTCAATAATTAAGATTTTAAAGTTAGGTTGATGCATGTTATGGCATAAAAATATAGCTTCAATGCATAAAGATTGGACTACTAACTACCATAAAGAAACACTATACTACCAAAGAGTGATTATTCTTTTTTGAACTTCCGATTTAAAACTCCAAACATAATCTTCCCTTAACTTTACATTTTGCTCCTTCCCTGCCTTTCTTTTTCAAAATAGGCAAAGATCTAGAATAGCTTCTCTTCAGAAGGTGACATGCTAGAACAAGATAAAGAAATGTGTTGTGTTTTGGACAATTAATTCCTGCACCCTCCCCCTAAAGGTTCTTCATAGTCTGGTAAATTTTTACCAAATCATATTTTTGACTTACAAATAAAGTGAATATATCATGCAATGCCTTTTGGTCAATATCTACAAAATCATATTATTGAGTTAGGAATAAAGTGAATTCACCATTTGATGCCTTTTTTTATGCTGATTACGAATATAATAAGCATTTCTATTGGAAATGAATATCAGCCCCCCCCCCTATATAGGCTATACCTAACCTAACCCTGAATTGGCCTATATAGGGGGGGGGGGCTTAAAATCATTTCTTATATAAATTCTTATTATATTTGTAAACAGCATAAAAAAGGCATCAAATGGTGTATTCAATTTTTTCCTAAATCAATAATATGATTTTTTAGATATTGACCCCCCCCCTATATAGGCTATACTTAACCCAACCTAACCTAACCCTGAATTGGCATATATAGGGGGGGCTGAAACCCATTTCCAATAGAAATGCTTATTATATTTGTAATCAGCATAAAAAAAGGCATCAAATGGTGTATTCACTTTTGTCCTAACTCAATAATATGATTTCCTAGATATTGACCTGCCTTTTTTTATGTATTTTATGAAAATGATAATCATTTTTGTTGGAAATGAATTTTAGCCCCCACCCCTATATATACCAATGCAGGGTATATATTTGCACATTAGGGGGGTGGAGGGAAAGTTTAATCTTATCTCTCATTTACATCAGAAATAAAATTTGGTAAATTTCTATGAAATCATATTATTGAGTTAGGAATAAAGTGAATGCACCATTTGATGCCTTTTTTATGCTGATTACGAATATAATAAGAATTTCTATCAGAAATGAATTTCAGCCCCCCTCCCTTATATAGGCTCTACCTAACCTAACCCTGAATTGGCATATATAGGGGGAGGGGGGCTGAAATTCATTTCCGATAGAAATGCTTATTATATTTGTAATCAGCATAAAAAAAAAGCCATCAAATGGTGTATTCACTTTAGTCCTAACTCAATAATATGATTTTGTAGAACTTTACCTAAAATTTACCCCCATCCCCCTAATGTGCAAATATATACCCTGAATTGGTATAAATAGGGGTGGAGGTAAAATTCATTTTTGAGAAAATGATTATTATATTTGGAAAGAGGGTAAAATTCTACTTTTGTTACTTTTGGCTATCTTGGAAAGGGGTTAGGTTAGGAAAATGAAACTTCCAGGGATGGGTCTACAGGCTAAAGTATGCCCGGGAAGGTATTTTGAAGTAACTACCTCCACTCCTTCTCCCTCTAGAGGGTCCTGAAATTTGCCTACATGACATGACTATGCCTATTGAAATTTTGACAAAAACAACATTTTACCTTAATTTTCAGTTATCAGTTTCTTTTTCTCTGGCTTTAGTTTTTAGAATGCAATTCCTGTTATTTTAGTAGAATTTTAAGCCATATCGATGTTTTTTATTCAAAATACAGGAAATTTATTTGCATATCTTTTGAACCTTATAAATTGGGTTTGAGCAAAGTTGTGAAGCTGAAAAAAATTTTGTTGTACTTCATTTAAGCCAAAGATCTATTTTGCAAGGTTTCACTTTTATAACACACATATTTTTAAAGGTCATCAAAGGTCAGGACCCTCTAGAGAGAGAAGGAGAGGAGGTAGGTACCTCAAAATATCTTCACAGGACATATTTTAGCCTGTAGACCCATTTTCCTAGCTTTGCCCCTTTTTAAGATAACCAAAAGTAGCTTAAGTAGTATTTTACTGGAAAGAGCATAAAAAAAAGGCATTGTTTGGTATGTTTACTTTATTCATAAGTCAATAATATGATTTGGTAAAAATTTACCCATAGCCCTATTATTATTGACTAAATTATATTTAAGTTCATTTAAAATTGAAGAAAAAAAAAGAAAATATTGGATATAAATTCAGGATCAGTACTGGTCATTAGGACACTTGTTAAGAAAACAATACTCACTTCATAATATGCAAAATAATGTTGGGTAAAAAAAACAATATAGAATTGAGTAAAATTATGTAAGACAATACAATTCTACTTTAGCTACTTTTGGCTATCTTGGAAAGGGGTCAGGTTAAGAAAATAGAATTTTTAGGGATTGGTGTACAGACTAAAAATACATCCCAGGAAGGTATTTCAAAGTACCTACCTCCACTTGTTCTCCCTCTAGAGGGTATAACCTTATATGACCTTAAAAAATCTGTGTATTATAAAAGTGAAACTGTGGAAAATAGATCTTATGCTTAAATGAAGTATCAGCACAATTGTTTTCAGCTTCACAACTTTGCTCAATCCCAATTTATATGGTTTTAAAGCTATGCAAACACATTTCCTAAATTTTGGATAAAAAACAAAATTGATGTACCTTAAATTTCACTGAAATAACAGGAATTGCATTTTCAGAACTAAGGCCTGAGAAAAAGATACAGATCACTGAAAATTGAGGTAAAATGTTGTTTGGTCAAAATTTCAATAGCTAATAGACCTGTCATGTAGACAAATTTCAGGACCCTCTAGAGGGAGAAACAGTGGATGTAGGTACTTCAAAATACCTTCCTGGGACATACTTTAGCCTGTAGACCCATCCCTGAAAGTTTCATTTTCCTAACCTAACCCTTTCCAAGATAGCCAAAAGTAGAATTTTTCCATAATCTAAGCTTTATATTAATATGGTTTTTATTAAAATTAATTAAGATCAAACACTTTAGTTTTTCAGTTTTATTCACATATTAACAGAAAGCTGATTTTCTTCTACTTCTAAAAATGTAACTTTTATTGCTCAATGTTCATTCCATAAATCAAAAATATTAGGCTAAATATAATTTTTTCTTTTCAATTGCTTGTCAAAAGAGACCACATTTTTCATTTATGCTGTCAAATTATTGGTAAAAATTTGACCAAGAAGGCAGAGGTTCCTGTTACTGCTCTCACATTGCATCATGCTGTAGTGAAATAGGGGCGGTCAAAAAACCCATTGCTATTTTCTGGAATGCCAATGAAAGGTGTCTTTCCCAGAAAAAGGTTTTTTACCCTAGTTAACATATTTTCCAGAGGGAGCATCTTTATCATTACTATTTTCACTGTTGTACAATTATTTTTTACAAAATTGTGTAAAATAAACATTTGATTGTATTTTTCTGTTTTCAATTATTCTATATAGGGAAGTTAAACACCATCACTTCCATCTACCAAAACGATAACTAGGCTAATGTTAATAAATAGGTTAATGTTAATAAATTTAGGCTAGGTTAGATTAGCTAGATGGCTCTTGAGTGTTTGTTTAAAACAATTTTCATGACTTGGAGAAAAGACAAAATGTTGTAAAATCTGATTGTAAAACTGGAAAAACAAAGAAAATAGTGAGGATAAAGGTGTTCCCCTTGAATAATATGTTAACTAGGCTAATTTTGCATATTATGAAGTAAGAACTGTTTTTTTTAATATGTCTTCTTATCACCAGTACTGGTCCTAAATTAATGCCAAATATGGTTAACCAATAGCTGCTGTAAATTATAAAGAAAGAATTTCATCCAGTGAATTATAAAGAATTGCAAGTCACAAACAGGGCTTAAGAGAAGAAATCACAATGACAATCTGAAAAAAACATTAAAAACCAGAAAACTGCAAAAAGTAGTTATTAATCCATATAGATTCTTAAAACCATAACATACAGCTCAAACTATAGTTCCCCGGCACCGGGGCATCCCACGCCCCTTTCCCTTAGAGGGGGGCGGCGAACATCATAGACTTTACTGAATCGATACTATACCATGTTTCTGTCAAATTTTTATACAGAAATCTGGAATTTTGCATAATTTATGCCAATTTTGCAAAATTTTGGCTTAAAACTTTAGTGAATGCCAAAAAAATTAGGGGGGGGGGAGACATTTTAATTTGAGTTATGAAAGACATTGAGGGCATAATTCACCAAAGTGTAATATTATAAATGTATAATAACATGAGAAAACTTGATAATGTGATTAGTGAGAAAATTTTGACCATTATATAACAATAATTTAAATGTTTTTCTGTTTTTTTTTAGTATATTATATATTCATTGGCTAATAGAAACACAATAAGTTGTGTAAGCTATTTTAAAATGTTTTTCTGTTTCTTTATTGTGTTGACACTACTTCAACCTTAAAAAAGGTCAAAGTTTCATATAAAGTTTCATATATTCATTAGAAGGGAAATTGAAAGTTCTACATACATACAGAGTTGGACTTGGCTTTTTTCTTATTGGGGGCAAATATAGCCCCCACTGCCCCTTGCTACACCACCACTACTGAAAATATTACAAGTTTGATCCATAAATAATGCAATTTTAGCATGTTTTGCTCCTCAATGGACATGCCACTCAGGTCATTTGCCCCCTTCACCCCCCCCCCCCTTAGATCTAGCCCTGCTTGCCCATGTAAGCCAGAGGCACACTTTAGCATTGCCTAATGGCAAGAGCCATAAGGGTTCAATTCATTACTTGTCTTGATTTCCCAGAAGCACTTCAGATGAAAGGGGGGGGGGTATACACTTTGAATAGAGCTTATTTTCTAGTGCCCTTTTTTATGGGTCAAATTGATTTGAAGGCAACAAGCCACTGGCAACACTATTTACATCCCTCAAACCCATTCAATCAAAACATGGAGGAAGCTGTTTTATTCAAAATAGTCCAAATATCATATCTATGCCTCAAGGTTAGGGGGAATTGCCCCCACCCCCTTTCAGCCCCTGGGGCAAGGGCTGTAAGCTATGCAAATTGTCAATTGTTAAGATATAAAGTTTTTATAGGAAGGTCGGTCTTATAAACATTGTATTTGGGCTTATTATATATGAAAATTTAAAGTTCCAGTGCCCTTTTTAAGATTATAAAGTGGTTAGAGGACAACTATCCCTACCTATATCCTTTTCCACTTTTGTTAGGGGGTGGGGAAATGCTTCAAAGTGTGCATTTAATGCCAAGACATCCTTGAGTAATGATTAGCAATATACACTAAAACCAGCAGAAAATATTCTATATAGTAGGGGTGCTGTCCCTTCCTCCTCTTTAATCTCCCCCTTTTTGGAAGCTTTAGAGGATGCTCAGTGGATTGCAAATTGAGAATTCTAGTCCTTTTTACTAGTTAAAAGGGATTGGACACCAACCAGCCTCTGTCCTAAAACTATTTTTTATATCTGGTTGTTTTGTTACCCTTCATGGCATCTGATTGACATTTGGATGTACCTATTTTCTACTTTCTCTGATGCTGCTCAAATTTATGTATTGGGGATTTTTATGTAAGGTTGGTATTTTCCATAGGGACAGAATGTTCTGGGAGAATTAACTGCTATAGAATCTTTTGTTTGGTAATGCTGGCCCCTGGTAAATTAAGAAAAGTTCTGGTGGACATTTCTAAATGCTTGATTAAATCTTTTCTAAAAGAACCTCTCTTTTTTATCCCCTCTCCCCCCCCCCCCTTATGGGTAAAAATAAATCCTGAATTATATATATATATATATATATATATATATATATATATATATATATATATATATATATATATATATATATATATATATATATATATATATATATATATATATATATATATATATATATATATATATATATATATATATATATTAGGGTGGTCCTTAAGAGATGGAAAATTTTTTTTTTACTCTTTTTTTTTATGGGGCACGGTCTGAATTGATTCCATTCTGATTATAATTGAATAATAAACAAAAATCTTGGCATAATTTTCAATTTCAGGTATCCTTACTATAACTATTAGAAATGTTTAAGTAAGCTTTGATAAAAAGAAAAGCGCAAAATAATGCCTTTTAATTTAACAATATCAAACATGACTGTTGAGTTGTTGTGCACTAAACAGAAAATAAGTGATTTGCAATACTGTCTAGTAATAGTAATAGTGTCCAGTCACTTCAATTGTCAAACTACACAGTTCACATATGCGCTTCTGACTGGTTTATCAGTGTCTTTTTGGTTTGATCACTTTAATGCTGTCGGTACTCCTTAACAACTAGCAACAGGAACTGTTTCTGTTCTTCAGATGTTGTGTGCAGTTTGTTATAGTCATCCATCAGTGCAACACCACGTTCAGCAATGTCATTGATTACCCTCATGCTGTGAACTATATTTTTAACTGTCTGGTAGTCTTCGTCAACTGACCACAGATCAATGTTCTTAGTGAGGAATGATGAAGGCAGTCCGGTAATGCTGAAGAATCTGTTGGTATTCTGCGTGACAACGTTTTCTTACTTCTTCTCCCCGAGTGTCAGCGGGTCCACTGCTATCCTCTTCAGAGGGTGCTCTGCTCTTGATGTTTGCTGAGCCGTAACCATATGATGTTTTGTGTCATTTAATACTTTGTCGTCAAAGAAGGCGAGTGCCACCAATTCCTCTGATAAGTACCATAGTTGTCTTATTATTTTGTTCAAGGCAGTTTTTCATATCGATTCTGATATTTTTCTGGAGCTGTAAATGTCCTTTAGAAGTTGTAGGTCAATGCGAGGGGCTGATGGTGCTGACAATACCCGAAACCATGCTTTCACGTAGATGATCACAGTGAATTGACAAATATCAGCAAGAGCCTTTTCGTGAGTTTGAACTGACTTCTGAACATCCAGATCTTTAGTGCATAGATCGCCTTTGCCATCCACCTTGCTTGATGCAGCCCAGATGGAGCTCTGACCGAGATTCCCTTAGATGGCGTGCCACCAAGGAATATGATTGTCAAGTCCAAAAGCTCACGGTAATCATCACGGGGTTGATACAGTAGTGTCTGCATCTCAGCAAATGCTATGATATCTGTGATTACATGTGAAACAGTTGTAAACACACCCTCATCTGATGAAGCTGTCTGAAAGTCTGCTCTGTTAATATACTGCCAGGTGTTCTTAAACCAGTTGAAAATTGTTATCTCTGGGCCTTTGCTAGGACCAAGGCAATGAAGAACCACTGCTTGCAAGACTATTTCTAAGATATGATTTCGACCAGCAAACCAAAGCATGTCCTTGTCAAGTTTTTGTTCCAGAAGGATATAAGCACCATTTCTTGGACCGGAATTGACAGATATGGTGTCAAAACACATGCACTTTACATTATCTGTAATGTTCCAAGCCACAGCTGCTTCAAAAACTGCTGCCGCAGAAGCTTGTTCAGTTCCCGAGGCTAGCTTTGGAACACCAAGAAGCTGATCTACACCTGCTCCGGAGACCAAAATTGGAAGGCGATCGACAATATGTCTGCTGCATATATCCTCTAGGAGTTTTTCATCCCAGTGAATAGTTAGAGGAACTGTTGGTTTAAACTCCTGTTGTAGATTTTCAGCTATTGCCTGGCGCTGCTTCATCCTGTCTCTACAAATTGAAGAGTGATTGACACTGTATTCAGCAGGATCATAACCAAGGTTTTGCAGAGTCGGAACAAGAAGTGATGCAGCACTTATGTCACTAACTTTAGCCACATCCAGACAGGCTGACATTTTGTCATCCAATATGTATACTCGTCCTCTTTTTTGACGTTTTGCTGAGGTTGATGGTTTTATATCTTCTGTTTCAGGGTCTTTAATTTCTTGACCTTTTTTGCTGTCAGTGTCACTGTCAGATGATGATTCCAGTGTCACTTTCTTTTCTCTTGTTGTTCTTTCTTGCGTCTCCTTCTCAATTTTTATGTCATGGTACTCTTTCCTTTTCTGAGATGATGCTCTTTTTATTTCTAAAACCTTGTCGACACTGCCCATCTTTCCCCGGCGTCCTGGTTCCCGCTGCGGTAACAGAAACTCACGGTCTTCTTGAATACGTATCATCTCCATTGCGTTGGCGTGGGAAATGTCAAACAAAACGTCGAGGCCCACTTTCCACTCTTCTTCCTTCTTTTTCAGTGTCTCAGAACGCTTAGCTTTGTTTTCTTTATTTCTCTTCAGGTTGTCATACTCCCTAAAGAGACACTGAATTTTGTTTACCACATGTTTCTTGAGCCTCGTCGGAATGTGTGCCTTTGCCCAAACTGCAAGAACGTCATTGGCTGTGGAATGTGCTGATTCACAAACTGTCTTGTTCGTCACTTGCTTGTAGTGATAGAATAGCGCCATGACCTCCTTCTTCGACGGTAGTTTTGTTGAAATCAGAGGGTCTGATAATTGCTTGATGAGCCATATGTCTGTTTCACTTCTTATAGTCGGTTTTAATATTGCATCAGTACTGTCACTTATACAAACCATGCAGTCTATGCCGTCACTCATTGCTGTGTCAGTGTCAGTGTATCTGCAACCAAGTATCGGTTAATAAAGTTACCTGTGTCAGTGTGAAGCATAATTAATATATTGCAGTTCATAAAACTAAAAAAAAACCTGAAATTTGCATTTTTCCCTCACATTGCATACAACAAAAATGGTGTCCTGTGTTGAAATGCATTGTGGGAAGCCTGCAGATAAAGAAGTAAACAAGTCCAGCAGTTCAGAAAGCTACCATGCTGTACTATAGTGTAGGGTTGACTGTTGAAAACTGTGCAAGACATGCAGCAATGAGCAATGAGCATGCAGTAACCAAAAACTTTAACCTCTGGTAGGGACCTCTTAATGTCAATATATTTGGCTCTTTTTTGGGATTCTGTGGTATTTTAACAATAGAAACAAGATTAGGGGGTGCCTGCTGGAGAAATCCTACCTTGAAAAATAAGGACCACCCTAATATATATATATATATATATATATATATATATATATATATATATATATATATATATATATATATATATATTAATTTTTTGTGCTGTATAATTTTTTGTGGAGGGGGGATGCTGGCCCCCAGTAAATTCAGACAAGTGTTGATGAATCTGTCTGAGTAGTTTTTTCCTCAGAAGGGAACATTTTAAAATTAGTGGAACTAATTTTAAAATTTATAAATGCTTGATTAAATCTTTTCTAAAACAACCTCACTTTTTCACCCCCTCCTCCCCCCTTTATGGTAAAAATAAATCCTGAATTTTATATATATATATATATATATATATATATATATATATATATATATATATATATATATATATATATATATATAATATATATTTAGGGGGGTATATCCTCCCTCAACGCCTCGCTCTTTAAGCTAAAGTTTTTTATTTTTTTAAAAAAAAAATTTTTAGAAAGTCAAAATTTATCGTAAAAAGCGAGGCGTTGAGGAGGGGACAGCCCCTTTCATATAAGGAATAAAGAGCGAGGCGTTGAGGAGGGGACAGCCCCTTTCATGTACGGAATAATTTCTGTTCGTTTTAAGTTTTAATGTCGCTCCTTACTTTCAGTTTAAAAAACTTGTTTTTTCTATTGTCACATTCTTGAAGCCCTAAAAAGTAAGAACAGCTAGATATAAAGTCCTGGAAAAACAAATTATGGCATATAAAACAGTTTTTCGCTTACAAAAACTCTTTAACTCTAAAACGGAATATTAATAGAAACAGATACATCAAAAGAAACAGATTTCAGTGCTGATCTGAAATATATATGTTTTAGTAAGTTTAGTCCTACCCATCAAAAGTTACGTGTCTGAGAAAAATTGCCTTATTTTCGAAGAAAGGAAAACCCCCTGAAAGTTATAACACCTTAATGAAAATCACATCATCAGATTCAGCGTATCAGAGAACCCTTCTGTAGAGGTTTCAAGGTCCTCTCTGTAAAAATGTTTAATTTTGTATTTTTTTTTTTGCCAGAAGAAAGATCCTGGACGTGTGTTTATTTTTTTTTGTTTTTGTTTTTCCTGGGTTTATCGTTTCCACCCATTGTTAAGAGAATATAGTGGGAGGGCTCATTTGAGTGGACATGAAAAGTTTTTTTGGCTTTTTTGACTGACCAAAAAAAGGAGGTCAACTAGGCCCCTCCCACGCTAATTTTTTCCCAAAGTCACCCAATCAAAATTTTGAGATAGCCATTGTATAGCATGTTCGAAAACACCATAAATATGTCTTTTAAAATGGCTTAATCCACATAAGTTCCGGGGGGAGGGCTGAAAGGTATGAATTTTACCCAATGTTTACATATAGTATTGGTTATTTTGAAGTCTAAAGACGTATTTAGGGGGGATTTTTTTCTGGTAGGAGGGGTGGGGGGAGGTTGGGGTTATGTGGCAGGATCTTTCCATGGAAGAAATTTTCATGGGTCAAGGGACATTGCTATTCAGGTGGTGCCGGATTTCCAAGCATTATTTAAAAAAAAAATGATCAGGAATTAAATAAAAAAACAAAGTTTTTCAACTAAAAGTAAGGAGTAACATCAAAACTGAAAACCAACAGAAATTATTACGTATATGATTGGGTTCGCCCCCTAGTCAATACCTCGCTCTTCAAGCCAAAGATTTTTGAGTACTTTCATAAGAGCTATTTATTCTAATTAGCGGACTTTGTGATTCAGGGATCATTTTTAAAGAATTTGAACAGAATTCCAACTTAGCGTAAAGACCAAGGTATTGACTAGGGTGCAAACCCTCTAATATATGTATTTAAAATATGAATATAGAATTTCGTTACGTAAGTTAATTCGTAGGTTATGTATACTAATTACTAATAAAGACGTTTGTAAATAAAATTAAAAAACTTTCGAAAAAGCCATTTAACCAAATAAATGTAAAATTAATTTGCAAATTTTGTTTTAATTATTCATGTACGGTGAGCCAAAATCAAAACCTGTATTAATTCAATAATGTACAAAAAAGTAAATAAAAAAATTAACTGCAAGCAAGGAGAAGCATTAAACATTAAAATGAGGCGAAATGAGTCTGTAGAGCTAGTATGAAAGGAGCGGTCCTCTCTTCACCTCTCCGCTCTTGACGCTAAAGTTATACTCTTTCTCACACCGCTACTTTTTGCAAAGATAAAAAATTTAGCGTAAATAGTAACACAGGGAGGAGGGGACAGTTTCTTTCGTGTACAGAATAATTTTTGTTCATTTTAACATTTATTGTTGCTTCTTACTATCAGTTGAAAAACTAGTTTTTTTATTTACTACATAATAGGCCTACACTTTGTTGCGTTTTAAGCAATTAAATAATGAATAAAGCTTTCACTATAGGAGTTAAACCAAAATTTTCAATCTAACAATGCTTGGCTTTGCGAGTTTAATAAAACAATTCTGTTAACAGAACAAGCTGGAAGCTGTATTTTCCTTTTTTTTACCGTGAAAGGTTATTGTAAAATAAAATTAACAATTGTACTTTAAAAATAGTTACATCAAAAGACAATTTTTAATTTTTGCACCCTCTTCTTAAAATTGATAATCAGATTTCTATTGCCTTTGACTGCTGAAGGAGTTGAGGCCTGCTTTCAACTGTGTTAAGGATAAAATATGCTTTGTTGTAGTTAAAAGTCATTATTAGCCATTAATCATTATATCTTTTGTATTTTAGGACTTTCCTGACTTAAATCTGTGTCGTATTCAAGTGTTGATGATAGTATAATACTTCTCATAATTTTTATTAACGCCGTTCCAAGATCTTTCACGAATTTTCACGAATTCCAAAAATGGCTAATCTCATCGCAGTTTCTGAGGATTCTTTCATTAAGAACGGTTATTCTAAATAATTAAATTTTCTGTAACGGAAAAAAATTTTGTTTTTGTGCTTTTATTTGAATTGTTTGGGGGCATTTTCAGCTCGAGCCGACTGTTTAACAGGGGACCGCCACTATGTGGTCTTACTAATAGAATTTTTTGATGTCTCCTCAACAGGTTTGGCCTAAAGGGCTAAATAAATATGGATCATGGTTCAGAATTTATTTTTTATAAGTATTTGTGTGTGGGTGTTTTTTTTATTTAAATGTAATATATTATTAAAACTTATATTAATTGAATTGAAAAAAGAAAAGATACTGTGGCTTTAAAATAGTCGTCCCCTTTTTTTATACTTTCTAAATAATTGTTGCTAAGAAAAAAAAATGAAACTGTATAAGTTTTTGGATCGAACTGTTACCAGGTTAGGGGTGATATAAGTGGCCTTTCTTTTTTTCCACAACAAAATTTTAAATTTATCTTTATATATTTTATTTTTAAGTTTGGTGAGTCAAGTAATCATCCCGTAGAGCTGTTTCTCATTCAATCTTCTCCCCTGTATTGATATAACGAACGATGCGTCACCACTAAATCAGGGATAGTCCTGGGGCTTTAGATGGTAATATCAAGATATAAGACGTTTCAGAGAGGACTAAAGTTTGCTGAATTCGGCTATTTAGTGTTGGGACAGTATATTTGGGATTTTATTGTTTTGGAATTAATGCTGAAAACTCCAATTGATTGGTTCTGGTTCTTCGTGATTGTCGAGATGTAAAATCTTTATTTTTTGTTTGTACGGTTTTTATTCAACATTTAATTTATATTTAGTACGATATCATAGTTTTACCCTTATCCAGCTATTAGTTCTATGTTATGTATTTTATTGTAAGAATTCCAGGGTTTTTTTGTCCTATGTTAATGAACTTCGTTGAATGTTTTAGGTTTTCTTTTGCTTTATAAAAAGGAGATTTTGAAAAAGATTTGTATAGCCTATACATTTAATTTTATGTATGTATATAATGTCTGTATATTTACAATTTTACATGTAACTAAAAAGAAAAAGCAGTTGCATTTGTTTAGTAAGCTTTACGATTAAAATTTTTATATGTCTGTTTAATTTAATTTTTTTTTTAGAATTTGAAGCCGCTTTACTATGTGACCTTGAGAAGCCCTTTCATTTTCCAAACCAACTTTTCTCACCAAAACTTGAAGATGTTCCCTTGCTAAATTTGTCTAATATTTCAGGACCATGTAAATTTGAATACGACACCAAGGAATTGCAACGCAAATATTGTAACAATGAAGGTTTATCTGAAACATTGTATTTTTGTTGATTGATATGTATTGGATATTATTTTATTGGACAAAAAAAGAACTAAGAGACTTAATCTTAAGATGGAATTTCTGTTTTATCCTTTTGAAATGTGCAAGCGCTGTCCAAACCGCTTGTGCAGTCTATGATTAAGATTTTTAAATTTTCAAAAAGTATTTTTGAAGGTTTTGTTATTTTAAAGTGGCTTGATAATTAACCTTAAAACTACAATTGTATATGCATTTTATATTTTATATTTATTGTAGACATCTTTCTTCAAATTAAGTGATAAAGAAATGAGTCTGTCTATTATTTTGATTTAAGGGTGAATTTGAAAGAAGCAGAAAATTGGCTGTTATTATCTGCCTACCAGAAATTTTTATTCAATATTTTTTTTTCATTGAATCTGTTATCCTAAATTTACACTTATCCAGCTATTAGTTCTTTGTTATGAATTTGTCTTTTGAATTTCAGTTTTATGTTTATTTTATGTTAATGAATTTTGTTGTGTTTATCAGTTTTTTTTTTGCTTCATAAAAAGTATATAAAAAGCAATTTGAGAAAAAACCTGTGTAGCCTATACACTTATTTTTATCTATGTATATAATGTCTGTATATTTTCATTTTTACATGTAGCTAAAAATACAAAGCAGTCACATTTTTGTAGTAAGCTATAATGTTAAAGTTTTTATACGTCTGTTTAATTGAAAATTTGTTTTAGAATTTGAAGACGCTTTAACGTGTGACCTTGAGAAGCCCTTTCAATTTCCAAACCATCTTTTGTCACCAAAACGTGAAGATGCTCCCTTGCTATATATAGTGTATATTTCTCTTCAAATTAAGAGATAAAGAAATAAGTCGGTCTATTATTTTGATTTCAAGGTGAATTTGAAAGAAGCAGAAAATTGGCTGTTATTATCTGAACTGCCTACCTGAAATTTTTAGTGTAGAATATTAATTTCCTGAAAACACTAGATTCAAACAAAAGTACTGAATTCATTTTGTGCAGATGAGGTCAAAATTTTTTTGTCTGTTTAGGAACGAGTTGATTTAAATATATAGATAGAAGAAGAATGGGGGTCTCATTGGATTAAAAAAAAGATGAAAGTCATGCTTTTCTCACAGATACGAATCCTTTTAATACAAAGTGAAAAACGATGAAAAAAAAATCAAAACGAAAAATCAGAGTTCGTTTTAATGTATACCAAACAAACGTGTTTTCTGCATGTAAATACACGATCATGAGCTCTTAAAAGTTCCGTTTTCAATCACTAGTTAGCAGTTACATGTGACTATTTATAAGTGATAGCCTAAATATTGTTATATTTAACAGCTCGCTTATAGCCGATGAAATCTGAATTAAAACAATGTATTGATTTTTCACACTTCAATAGAAATTTTGAGCCTGAAATATGTGAATGGTCTCTATACAAGAAGGAAAACCCATCAATTAAATGTGCTCGCAATTTACTCCAGCCTTACTCTTTGTTTAAAAGGAATTTTTTTTAAACGATTAAAAAGAACCCGAATGCTGATGGCGGGTCACTATGTGCGACCCGATTATCCTGAATTTGTTCTTCTTGTTCTTGTTACATCTCTTCTTGTTATAATAATTCCTCATATTTGTTGTTATTTTTCCTCTCATTTACTTATGGTTTGATTTATGCCAAGACATACTTTTTTATCTTTTGATGAATTATTTTCGCTCTTTCGTTCCATTAGAATAACTAATCTTATAAACTAATATAAGTATCAATATAAGTCTCATATAATACAATATAAGTCTCACCTAATATAAGTATCACCATGAAAGAGAAAAGAGGTATTGAAAATTGAATTAGATGTCCTATTGAAACATACTGAAAGGAATACTGTTTTTTTCTGCTTTCAAATCTGTAAACTTTCAAAACATTTTGAAATATATGTATTTGTTTTCAGCCTTAAGAGTTCGGATTTTTTGTGTTATTTGGTTGACTGTGTTGATTTTTGAATTTTTAGGACCCACTTCACCACACGTGTCTGGACTTCACTTACAGGGAAATACGTCACTGGTTATTTCCAAGAATCCATCCCCAAACACTATCTCAATTTTGTGTGTATCAGAATCTGATGGAAAAGTTTTTGAATATAATAACATAAGTTTGAAAAGTCACCTCCAAAGTAAAATCTATAGAAAATTGAAAAGTTATCAAAGAACTCATAAAAAGAAAAAGACATATAAATCTGAGGTATGTGACAAGTCCTTTTCTCAAATGCAGAATTTGAACCGGCACATAAGAGTGCATACGGGTGAGAAGCCGTTTAAGTGTAATATTTGTGACAAAACCTTTCCTGTTGCGCAAAGTTTGAACCGACACGAAAGAGTGCATACAAAGCCGTTTAAGTGTGACGTTTGTGATCAAACCTTTTCTCAAGCCTTAAATTTGAAAATACATAAGAGAGTGCATACGGGTGAAAAACCGTTTAAGTTTGATTTATGTGACCGAATATTTTCCCACGCAGTAACATTGAACGCCAATCAAAGAATGCATACGGGTGAGAACCCGTTTAAGTGTGACGTTTGTTATAAAACCTTTTTTGACGCGTCAAATTTGAACACCCATAAAAGAGGTCATACGGGTGAAAAACCGATTAAGTGTGAAATTTGTGATAAAACTTTTTCTACACCACACAATTTAAACACCCATAAAAGAGTTAATACGGGTGAAAAGCCGTTCATGTGTACTGTTTGTGACCAAGCCTTTGCTCAAGCAGCACATTTGAAATCCCATGAAAGAGTACATACGGGTGAAAAACCGTTTAAGTGTGACGTTTGTGATAAAACCTTTTCTCAAGCGTCACATTTGAACCCCCATAAAAGAGTGCATACGGGTGAAAAACCGTTTAAGTGTGATGTTTGTGACCAAACTTTTTCTCATGCAGCAGGTTTGAACACCCATCAAAGAGTGCACACGGGTGAGAAACTTTTTAAGTGTGACGTTTGTGATAAAACCTTTTCTCGAGCATCAATTTTGAACACCCATAAAAGAGTGCATACGGGTGAAAAACCGTTTAAGTGTGACGTTTGTGATCAAACTTTTTCTCTAGCATCAAATTTGAAAATCCATAAAAGAGTGCATACGGGTGAAAAACCGTTTAAGTGTAATTTATGTGACCAAATATTTTCCCACGCAGTAACATTGAACGCCCATCAAAGAATGCATACGGGTGAGAACCCGTTTAAGTGTAACGTTTGTGATAAAACCTTTTTTGACGCGTCAAATTTGAACACCCATAAAAGAGTGCATACGGGTGAAAAACCGTTTAAGTGTGAAATTTGTGATAAAACTTTTTCTACAGCACAAAATTTGAACCCACATAAAAGAGTGAATACGGGTGAGAAGCCGTTCATGTGTGCTGTTTATGATAAAACCTTTGCTCAAGCAGCACATTTGAAAACCCATGAACGAGTGCATACGGGTGAGAAACCATTCAAATGTGATGTATGTCATCAAACTTATTC
Organism: Artemia sp. Qi Xiang Cuo; assembly: GCF_049724085.1. Classification (NCBI taxonomy): domain Eukaryota; kingdom Metazoa; phylum Arthropoda; class Branchiopoda; order Anostraca; family Artemiidae; genus Artemia; species Artemia sp. Qi Xiang Cuo. Next base: position 73,985,332 of record NC_142803.1, read on the forward strand.
TCAATCATCACATTTGAGCACCCATAGAAAAACGCATACGGGTAAGAAACTGTATAAATGTGATGTATGTGACCAAACCTTTTCTGGAGCAGGAAATTTGACCAAGCACCTAAGAGGGCATAAGAGGGCTTCTACTCACCAAAGTGAGTAGACAGTTACATGATATGTATGCAAGAAGTGTTTTTCGCAAGTTTGCAGTTTGAATACATATCAAAGACCGTACAGGTGAGAAAGCTTTCATATGTGATGTGTGTGGAAAAACTTTTGTGATTTTTAGCAATGTTACTGGCATTAAACAGTGCTTACAGGAGTTTTGGACGATTGTTGTACAACAAAACCTTTGAAACAAAAGTGATTTTTATTAAAAAAAGAAAACCTGATGAAGAATTAAAGCTGTTCCACTTTGGCTAATTCTCACATTTAAATTAGCACTTTGGACATTTATATAGTTTTCTGTTTTTTTTTTCGCAAGTTAAGCTTGTATTTTATCAAGTTAAGCTTGTTAAGTTAAGCTTGTATTTTTATTGTATTTTATCAAGTTAAGCTTGTATTACATTGTCCAAGACTGAAATGCATAATAATTAGGATTTTTAAGCAACAAAAATAATGAAAATAATGAAATAAAATATTAAATCTTAAACAAATCTTAAAGCCTTAACTTAGCAAGAACTACCTCGAATTGCTCCGACATGTTGTTCTTTTGTGTCATTAATCAAAAAACCTTTTTGCACAAAGTAAGTTTTTCAAAAAAAAAGTAAAGAACATCATTAAACCAAAAATGAAGAAAAATAGAATCAAATAATTTACCAAGCATACAACTACCACAAATTAGTTTCAATAAATAAATAAAACTCAAAACAAACAGAAATTAAAATAAATCAAACTCAAAACGGACAGAAATTAATCTGAGTAGGATTCTAAGCCGTATGCTTTCTAAAAGCCAGAATATAATTTGTATTTTACTGAAAAAAATTAAAATGAATTAACTGAAAAAATGTGCATTGTCCGTTTAATATACGTATGCTGATATTAGTTCCTTAAAATCCTAGTTAATTTTTTATTTCTTAAAGTTAAAAAATTGAAAACATTTCAAAGAATTTTTGGTTTAATGGCGTTCTTTACTTTTTTTTAAACTTATTCTTTGAAAAAAGTCTTTTGGTTAATTTCTTTTCGTTTTATATGGACATAGTCTTTTTCAGGGATAAAGACTGGGCCTCTCCTGAAGTTAAACAACCATCCCTTCCATAAAATATTGAAAGGGCAATAGCCCTTTCAATTTCCAATAGAATAAGTCCTTTTCTAAATTTTTACGACCACGCTTTCGATAAAATAAATCATATGCCCCCAGGTCATGACTTACAACCTGAGCCCTGACGGCTGTGGGGGGTTGCTATGCTCAAATACCGAATTTCCAGAACTTTTAACTACCTTCAGCAAAATGGGAATCCCGAAATCTTGATTGGCTCTGTTTGGGGACTTGGTGGGTGTGAGAGGGGGGTTATTTACCCTCCAATCACTTTCAACTATTAAAACGAGGACTAACCTCTCAATTTATAATTGAATTGAATTTCTGTGACAATGCTTTATATATAAAACTTATTTTTACTAAGGGCAAAACTTACAACCTTTGCTCGGGTGGGGGGTCAAACTCAGCTAACCCATTTGTAGAACATACAAATGATTGTAAAAAATTTCCAAAATACAAATTTGTATTTCTGGGAGTTGGAAACGGTGGTGCGCGAGAGGGGGGTTATGTGCCCTTAGATCACTTTCGAGAACTAGTAACGCCACTATCTCTTTCAATTTCCAATCAAATGAGCTCTTTTTGAAGTTTCTAGAACATCGCTTTCTATAAAACCCTTATTTGCCCCCAGGGCATAACTTACAACCCTGACCCTAAGGGCTGCGGAGGGATTGTTATTCTCAAAAACATAATTTCCAGAACTATCAACTACGTTGAAAAAATGGCTATCTCAAAATTTTGATTTTATGTGTTTGGGGAAATAGTGAGCGTGAGCCTCCAATCATTTTTGACTTAAAAAGGGCCCCAGCCATTTCAATTTCCAATCGAATGAACCCTTTTTCAAGTTTCTGCGACAATGATTTCTATAAAAACCTTATATGTCCCCAGGGAATAACTTACAACCCTTGCCCTGAGTGCTGTGGGGGGGGGGGGTATCATCCTGAAAGACCTAATTTCCAAAACTCAACTACATTGAACATAATGGCTATCTAAAATTTTGATTGGATATGTTTGAGGAAAGGTGGGAGTGAAAGGGGGGTTAGTTGCCCTCAAATCACTTTCGACTATTAAAAAAGGCACTAGCCGTTTCAATTTCCAATTGAATAAGCCCTTTTTGAAATTTCTGCAACAACGCTTTCTATACATACCTTTTTGGCTCCCAGGGCGTAAATTAAAACCCGGGCCCTAAGGGCGTTAAGGGGGCTAACATCGATACGGACATATGGTCCAGAATTTTCTACTCAATTGAACTAATTTGATATCTCAAAATTTTTTATATGTGTTTGGTGTAACCATGAGCGTGAATGGGGGATTAGCTACCTTCTTATCACTTTTGACTTTTGAAAAGGGTATCAGCCCTTTCGATCAAATGAACCCTTTTGGAATATTCTTCTACATTCCGTTCTATAAAAATATTTTATTCACCCAGGGCATAAATTACATACGGTGCCCTGAGGGCTTTGGGGGCTGTCATCCTCAAAGACATGATATCCGGATGCTTAAACTATGTTGAAAAAATGGCAATCTCAAAATGTTTATTTCGTATGTTTGATTGTGTGTGGAAATACAGTGAGCGTAAGAGGGGGTTAGTTTCCCTCCCATCATTTTCAGTTACTAAAAAAGGAAAAAGATAATTCCATTTCCAATCGAATTATCCAGTTTTCAATTTTTCGCGACACTGATTTCTGTAAAAACCTGAAATTTCTACTGGGCCTAACTTGCAACCCGTGCCCTGAGTGCTGTGGGGGGGGGGTTCAGAAGGAAGTACCAACGTGTCAAAACATTCCCCCAAGTCGCTCATACGTACAGTATCTAAAGGTTTAGCGTAGGTGATTGTGGTCATGTGAGAAGGTCGAGGGGGTGAATTGCCTTCAAATTATGGTTTAATATCACAAAGGGTACCAATCTTGTCGAATTACGGTAGCAAGATCCATGTTTCAAGTTTTAACGAAAAAGCTTTCTATAAAAACCATACATGCCCCCAGCGTAATCCTTACCACCCTTGCCCTGAGGGCTGTTGGGTTAGTGTCATCCTTAAACATATAATTTCTGGACTTTTCAACTCCTTTGAACAAAAAGGCTATCTCACAATTTTGATTGGATGTGTTTGGATAAATGGTGAGTATGGAAGGGGTGTTAGTTGCCTTTCAATTGCTTTTGAATTTTAAAAAGGGCACCAGCCCTTTGAATTTCCAATCAAATGAGCACTTTCAAAGTTGCTGCGACAACGATTTCTATAAAAAAAACTTTATATTCCCCCAGGGCATAACTTACAACCATTGCCCTTAGTGCTGTCGGGGGGGGGGGTATCATCCTGCCAGACTTAATGTTCAAAACTTTTAACTACTTTGAACGAAATGACTGTCTAAAAATTTTTATTGGATGTGTTTGAGGAAAAGGAGGGAGTGAAAGGGGTTAGTTGCCCTCCAATCACTTTCGACTATTAAAAAGGGCACTAACCGTTTAAATTTCCAATCGAATGAGCCTTTTTTCAAGTTTCTACGATAAAGCTTTCAATAAAAACCTTATATGCCCCCAGGGCATAACTTACAGCGCTTGCCCTGAGTGCTGTGGGGGGAGTATCATCCTCCAAGATATAATTTCCGGACCTTTCAACTATATTGAACAAAAAAGCTATCTCACAATTTTGATTGGATGTGTTTGGATAAATGGTAGGCATGGAAGGGGTGTTAGTTGCCTTCCAATCTCTTTCGACTATTAAAAAGGCCCCTAGCCCTTTGAATTTAAAATCGAATGAGCCCTTTTTCAAGTTTCTACGACAGAGCTTTCAATAAAACCTTATATGTCCCCAGGGCATAAATTACAACCCTTGCCCTGAGGACTGTGAGGGAGCATTATCCTCAAAGATATAATTTCCGGACCTTTCAATTATATTGAACAAAAAGGTTATCTTACATTTTTGATTGGATGTGTTTTGATAAATGGTAGTCATGGAAGGGGTGGGCATGGACGTTTCTACGACAACACTTTCTATAAAAAAAGATTATATGCTCACAGGGTATAACTTACCACCCTTGCCCTGAAGGTTGTGGGGGGGGGGGGTAAACCACAAATACGTAATTTCCAGAAATTACAACTTCGTTGAACAAATTGGATATCTAAAAATTTTGATTAGATGTGTTTGGGGAAAAGGTGGGCGTGAGAGGTGGGCTAGTTGCCCTCCCATCACTTTCGACTTAAAAGGGCAGTAGCCCTTTGAATTTCCAATCGAATTAGCCCTTTTTGAAGTTTCTACGACAAAGCTTTCTATAAAAACCTTATATACCCCCAAGGCAAAACTAACAATCCTTGCTGTGAGGGGAGTGTCCTCCTGAAAAACATAATTTCTGTATGGAAATTAACCACGCTCAGCAAAATGGCTATCTCAAAATTTTGATTGGATGTGTTTGGGGAAATGGTGGGTGTGGAAGGGGTGTTAGTTGTCTTCCAATCGCTTTTGACTATTTAAAAGGGCACTAGCCATTCCAATCGAATGAATCCTTTTCGAAGTTTCTACAACAACTCCTTCGATTAGAAATGCCCTGGTCAAAACCTGAAAAAATAATACATTGTGCCAACATCGTTCTTTACTTAGGCAGCGCAAGCCCTGCCTATGATACCCCATATCACTAATTCTGCTTCAAACGGTTTTGTTTGACAATGGAATTGTTTTACTTCGCTTTGCCTCTTTCTCTCCAAACATACAGAAATTAATTTCTGCTGCGGCAGGGAGGATTAGATTTTCGTAAATAGTATGGTTTTTTACCAGCCTTCAAAATCAAATGACTAATTTTGAAAGATTTTACAGCATTTTCATTTGTTCTGCAAAAGAAAACTTTTTTTGTGTTTTTCCTACTTTTAAAATCTTCCAAAACACGTTCAAAGTACCGCAGCTTCTTTTTAACTAAATTCTCATGTTTCATTTCAAAATGGCGTTTTAAAAAAGAAGGGTTTATACATTTGTTTGATAAAGTTTCAGAACAAACACCCATTATGTATTAGTCTCGTCTGAGCTTCCAGCCCTAGTAGAACCTAATTTTAAGTACAACTCGTCATATTTTTACTTTTAGATTCATTTGCCAGTTTTTTGGTTGTTTTTTTTTTGTCCTTGGTCTGCTTATTAGTAACAAGACGGTAGGGACTACTTTCATTTTGTGAAGTTGATGCCTCAGAAATTTTATTCATAGCTTAATTACCCTTTCTTTTACAGTCATTTATCAATTTATTTTTATTTTAAAATTCACTTACGCCTCTGAATCAATACACTGACGTACTGTTTGAACAGGATTGAGTGTCTGTAGAATAACAGAACACACCACAAAAATAACAAAACACTGACAGCGTGCTTGTAATAACCAGCGATACTACTACAGTGTTGTGACACGAAAGACTGGCTGGCCTTCAAAGACACTCTGATGACTAAGCCTTAGTGACGCGTTGACGTCAACCTGTCCCACTGAAACCGCTTGAGATTCAGAAAGGGACAATTCTGACAACTCAAGTCCTAGAATTAAACGCTTATATTTTTTTTGTTGGCCAGCCACGTACCATCTAAAAAATTTAGTGTACTCCGAAGGAGTACGCCTACCACAGTTTGAGAACCACTGCCCTTGGGTATCCTTGAACTCTCTAGAAAATTGACAAAAATTAGTATTATAAGCACCTTGAAAGGATCCTCAAGAGTAGTTTTTTGTGCCGAAAAATTTTTCTGTCACGAAAAAACTCGAGGTGAGCTTTTTCGTCTTGGGTCATTTTAGCTCTTTGTTGAACAATTTTTTTAATGAATAAATGTTATTATTTAATAAGATATTTTCAGGAGGACCTGCCAGCCTTGGCATAAAATACAAAGAAATAAACATAAAGACGGCATTGTGCTCTATGGCCAGTAAATCAAACGAAGAAAAAAAAACACACAAAAATGAATATTTTAACCGTGCCTAACAAGGCGTCTTCAAGGCCTGATAAGCATGAGTGCTCCCAAGCTATGGTTGGGGCCTCGGAGCAAGGATTCACTCCCCCCGTCCCTAACGATCCAGAAGGACAGCCCTAAATTGTGCCTCACAGTGGTGGAGTGGAGTGACATTCTATTAGGCGCCTAGTCCAACAAAGAGAATAGCTAACGCACTAGGGCACCTAGGGTCTTGGTAGCCTTTGGTCAAGTTAATTCCCATAAAACACCTATGGATATGGAAGATCGATTGCAGAGAGATACTACTTTTACGGCGTTCGTGGTAGTCAAAGCGGACCAGGTCAGGGTGGTGCCTGGCCCGACAAGTATGCAAGCCGCCCTATAAAGAAAACATCTGAATATGGGCGCGTGGAGTGTTCGCAGCTGCAAGCTTGAATCCACGCAACTTCTCCTTGCAAGGGAGCTTCAGAAGTATAAAATCAACGTTTGTTGTCTGTCAGAAACGAGACTTAATGATGTTCTGTCCAAAAAGTTGACCGTTTCCGAATCTGACTCATTCCACTTCTATAACTCGGGTCCCAATGATGGTTCCGGCCAGTAAGGAGTTGGGTTCCTAATAGATGGTCCTACTGCATCATGCGTCACCTCTTGGGAGCCAGTGTCACCAAGGATCGCCATGATCAGACTGAGAGGCCACATAACCATAATCGCCGTGTACGCTCCGATAAGGGACAGTAGTGACGCGGTCAAAGATGCCTTTTATTATGACCTACAAAGAATCATCGACAAGACACCAAGGCGTGCCATACTCTTTGTAGCTGGAGACTGGAACAACCGGCTTGGCAGAGTAGACCCTGACACAGCAGCAGTTATTGGCCGCCACACCGTTGGTGGCAGATGTATCAATGGAGAAAGGCTTTTACAGCTAGCCAGATACAACAACCTATGCGTCACAAACACTCTCTTTGAGCACAAAAGACGCCACCTCGTTACATGGCGTTCGAACGACGGTGTAACAACAGCCCAGATCGACCACATCTTAGTCAGCAGAAGATGGAGGAGCTCCTGCACAGATGCCCGGGTATACAGAGGAGCAGACATAGGATCTTGAAATGGATCTGACCACTATGTCCTCACTTGCAAAGTCGTCACCGCCTTAGTAGAAAGAAGCGACAAAAGGCAGGGAAGTGCTTCGATGTGTCGAAACTGAGATGCCAGGAAATCAAAGCCGACTTCTAGTTAAAGCTAAGCAACCGGTTCGATGCCTTGAATCGTCTCTCACTCGTCGATGAAGAATGGGCGCAGATAAAAATTATGACACAAGACGTAGCTGAGGAGGTGCTTGGTCACAAAAAACGAAAACAACGAGCCTGGATCTCTGACCACACCTTAAAATTAGTCGAGAAGAAGTGACCCCTCGTGGGAGGTGCAAAAGAACCCTTAAAAGTAGCCGGCAAAGCAATTAAACAGTCACTGAAACGGGGCAGAGAACAGGACTGGTCAGATCTGGCGAATGAGTTGGAAAAAGCGTCCAGGAGCCACAACAGCAGGAAATTGTTCAAACTACTGAAAGAAGCGACTGGAAAAGCTCCTGTAAAGGTTGACACACTGAAAGATAAGTCCGGAGAACTCATCCGAACAGAAGAAGGACGCATGGAACGCTGGCGAGAGCATTTTTCTGAGCTACTGAACCCTGTCAAACCCCCGGGCGATCTACCTGCCTTCTCGAGTGCTGCTAGAGAGCCCTACGCAGTAAACCTCGATCCGCCAAGTATTGCGGACGTACAAAAAGCGCTGAAGTGCATGAAAAATAATAAAACTCCTGGAGAGGATGGGATCCCTTCTGAAATGTTCAAGGCCTCACCAACTCTACTATGCCGCCTAACCAACCTGTTTGTCCAGTTGTGGACGAAGAAGACCTTCCCAAAAGACTGGAAAGTATCAGTCCTCGTTCCGCTATACAAAAAAGGAGATAAGGCCATTTGCGGAAACTATAGAGGTATCTCCCTGATCGAACATGCCATGAAGATCTTCTGCGTCATTCTTTTGAATAGATTCAAAGACGCACGTGACAAGTTAACCCGTCCTGAACAAGCAGGCTTCAGACCAGGCAGAGGCTGTCCAGAACAGATATTGACGATTCGCCTCATCCTTCAGCAGTTCAGCAGGTTTCATCTACCCCTTCTCATCGCCTTTATTGACTTTGCAGCTGCCTTCGACTCTCTCATCAGTGAGGAGCTATGGAGAATTATGGCTGAAGACGGTGCGCTACAGGAGATCATTGAGATACTCCGAAGTGCGTATAAGGACACTGAGACTTGCGTCCGTGTTTCCGGCAATGACACCCCTAAGTTTCCAGTGGAGTTTGGGGTAAAGCAGGGATTCCCTCTTTTGCCTATATTATTCAACTACGCAATAGACTGGATCAAGTATAATGCAATGAGAAACCACAGCGGAATAGTCTTCGGACAAATAACTGGTTTCCTCCAGCCCCTGACAGATCTGGACTTCGCAGACGACGTTGCTGAGCTGGAAACTACCGCCGACAGCTTACAAGGCATGATCGACGATACCTATGAGGTCTCAAAACGCATCGGACTGGCCATCAGCGGCGCAAAGACTAAAGTATTGGCTCTCAACCAACCTGCTCCTTGGCAAGTTACCCTCGACGGTGAGCCAATAGAAAACGTTGAGGAATTCAAGTATCTTGGCTCTATCATAACACCAGATGGCGGAGCTGAAAGGGATATCTCGGCCCGCATAGCAAAAGCCTGGGGAGTCTTTAATAGTCTGAAAAAAAACATTATGGACCAGACGGGAGATCTCAACCAAAACAAAATTCAGAATCTATGGTGCAACTGTTGGAGCAGTACTTCTGTATACTTGCAAGACATGGCCGATCAAGACTGAAGATGCGAGAACTTTGGACGTGTTCGACCCCCGCTACCTTCGTTACATCCTCCGCATTAAGAGCTGGGACAGGATTTCCAATAGTGAAGTAAGGAGTCGCTGTGGGCAATCAGAAGAGCTATCGCTTATCATTAAAAGACGTCGCCTGAAGCTCCTCGGCCACACATTGCGCCGTCCCGAAGGCACGATATGTCGAGACGTTCTTGTCTGCGAACCAGCCCCCTCCTGGAAACGTAAAACAGAAGGACAAAAGAAGAACCTGTGGCAAAAATTCAAGGAGGACCTGGAACAGTGGGGAGGATTCAGGAGACACGGTCGGAGATGGGACAAAGACTGGCTGAAGATCGCCGGAGAAGCTGCAGCCGACAGGTCCAAGTGGTCGTCGGAAGTCATCCCAAGATCCTTTGGTGCCGGGCAGGACAGTTCATCGTCTGGTTCCCGCCGAAAGTAAAGAAAGTAAAGTAAGTAACCTAAAACATATAATATACAATTACTTAACATTTCTAATTTGAAAATACCTTCGTGAAACCACCTTACAAAAGTAACTGGATTAAACATTTTAAAATAGCAAATGAACTAGGAATAAGTTATAGCAACATAAATTTATGCAAAGGTTCTGATGCTGCTATTCGCTTAGGTTTGTTATTTGAACGAACCTGTGGGACATCTTGCAATACTTTATTTTTAAATATTGGTTCATTTTTTTAAAATAAATCAAATAGGATCAATATTTATATTCCCAGTATTTCTATTAATTGATAAACCTACAAAAATATGTTTTTTTATTTCTAATGCTTCAAGAGCCCATTGAGCGAAACCTCTATCATTGGAAATGGCTGTTGCTTTCTCAGTAACCCTCTCGCAGGCACTGGGGCTTTATGAGGACACTTTTCCTAAACTCACCTCCAGCTGAAGATTAACGTTTTTTTTACCAGGACTTTAGTGCTATCTCTTCTCAAAAGGCGTTTACCGAAGGTTTTCAAAAACCTGCGACGGGTGACATTCAATATCAGAAACATTTATTGTACATGTACTTATACGTAAAAGGTGAATTCAAATTTTGAATTTTATTGTATCTAACCTAGAAGTTTTTGAGCTGCGGGAATTTTTCTCCAGAATTATCTGGCCTATTGCCTATACGCTGGCTGTTTTTTTATGTTTTAAAAGCATTTAGTTCAGGTTTTCTGGCCATCATCTTTTTTTCAACACATAAAGACACTGGCCAAATTCGCTCCTAATGCAGAATCACCCCTGTCTATGTCCGAGGACAGTGCTCTACTAATATTAATACATTTGGAGAGGTACCTAACTGTAAAAGTGGATATTATCACTCTGATTTAGGTAGATGATGATCTCGTTCATAATGTCCTTGTTGTAGAATCGGCCCGTCTGTTATCTACCGTAAAAAAATGAAGAAAAACTGATAATGCTAAAGTAAATTATCTTGCCCAGATGCGAAGTAAGTTGACTGACGAAAAACCCATCAAAATCATATTTGACGAGGAAACTGATATCAATTATGAAGAGTTAGATCTAGATCTTACAAGTGATGAAGAGGACGGTTGAGACCCAACCTGGGTCCCATCTGAAGTGGTAGACACTTTCTTTGGCCAAAACTTGGCTTAATTACTCAACCGATTGCCTGTAAGCGAAACCGATTCAAATGCCGAAGAGTTACCACCTTCATTAAAAAGGATTAGAACTTGTTCTAGTTAGAAATCAGCTGCTAATATATCAGCCAAGCCAAAAGGTAGCTGTGACACGGCTAGAAGCGACCATTTTACACCATCGGTAAGCAGACAGTTTTGTCAGGAAAACTAAAGTGCTTTCCAATGCGAGTCTATGGAAAGTAAGAGTGCTCTCAAATCGAAACGAGGAGGTAGAAGCTGCTGACCGTTTTGAAGCATTAACGACTTTTTAAATCCAGGTGAAGAGAGTTCGCAATTCTAATAGCTACACTACGAGAAAAATGGCTATGAGGTTAGTCTTACCGTTGCTGAGCTCCACATCTATCTTGGTTATTTATTGGTGATTAGCTACGTTTGCTACGCAAGGCGTCAGACCTATTCGTCCAGGTCTTTGCGACTACCGCTTGCAGCCGACTACATATCTAGTAAGTATCATAGCCAGCGCCATAGCGCTGCCTAAGTAAAGAACGATGTGGGAAAAATGTATTATATTTTTTTCTTTTTATTCTCCATACCCGGGCATTTCGTAACGAAGGAGTTGTCGTAGAAACTTCGAAAATGGCTCATTCGATTGGAAATTGGAGTGGCTAGTGCCCTTTTTAACAGTTGAGAGTGATTGGAGGGCAACTAGCCCCCCCCCCCTCCACGCCCATCATTCCCCAGAACACATCCAATAAAAATTTTGAGATAGCCATTTTGTTCAGCGCAGTTCATTCCAAGATAGAAAATATCTTTTTGAGGAGGACACTCCCCCACAACTCTCTGGGCACGGGTTTTAAGTTATCCACTGGGGGCATATAATTCTTTTATAGATGGTTTAGTCGTAGAAGCTTCAAAAAAGGATCATTTGATTGAAATTCAAAGGGATAGTGCCCTTTTTAATAGTCGAAAGTGATTGGAGGGCAACTAGCCCCCCTCACGCCCATTATTCTCCCAAACACATCCAAGCAAAATATTGAGATAGCCATTTAGTTCAGCGTAGTGGATTTCCAGATGGAAAATATGGTTTTGAGGAGGACACACCCCCACAACCCTCAGAGCAAGGGTTGCAAGTTATGCCCTGGGGCATATAAGGTTTTTATAGAAGGCGTTGTCGTAGAAACTTAAAAAAAGGCTCATTAGATTGGAAATTCTAAGGGCTAGTGCCCTTTTTGCAAGTCGAAAGTGATTGAATTGCAACTAACCGCCCTCTCACGCCCGTCTTTTTCCCATACACATCCAATCAAAATTTTGAGATGGCCATTTTATTCAACGTAGTTTTAAGTTCTGTAAATTAGGTCTTTGAGGATGAGAACCCCCTCAGAGCCCTCAGGATAAGGCTTGTAAGTTATGCCGTGGGGTATATGAAGTTTTTATAGAATGCGTTGTCTTAGAAACTTCAAAGAAGGCTCATTTTATTAGAAAATGAAATGGGTTGAGTCCTTTCCAATACCAGAAAGTGAGTGCAAGGTGGGTAATACTCTTTTCACGCCCACCATTTCCCCAAAAACATCCCATCGATATTATTATTTTACTCATTTTTTAACAGAGTTAAAACTAAGGAAATTGTGCATATGATCAGGACACTCCCCAGAGTCTTCAGGGCAAGGGTTATAAGTTATGCCCTGGGAGCATATAAGTTTTTATTGAAATTTTTGTCGTAGAAACTTGAAAAAGGCTCATTCGATTTGAAATTCAAAAGTCTAGTGCCTTTTTAATAGTCGAAAGTGATTTCAGGGCAACTAGCCCCCTTCTATCGCCACAATGTAGTATTTTTTTCTCCATACTCCGACACTTCGTATCGAAGGAGTTGTTGTCGAAACTTTGAAAAGGGCTTCAAAAAGTGCCCTTTTTAATAGTAGAAAGTGATTGGAGGGCAACTAGCAACCCCCTCCCATGCCCATCATTCCCCCAAACACATCCAATCAAAATTTTGAGATAGCCATTTTGTTCAGCGTAGTTGATTTCCAGATAGAAAATATCTTTTTGAGGAGGACATTCCCCCAAAACACTCGGGGCAAGGATTTTAAGTTATGCCCTGGGAGCATATAAGGTTTTTATAGAAGGTATTGTCGTAGAAACTTCAAAAAAGGCTCTGTCGATTGGAAATTCGAAGGGCTAGTGCCCATTTTAATAGTCGATTGTAATTGGAGGGCAACTACCTCCCCCCTCTCCAACGCCCATCATTCCCCCAAACACACACAATCATAATTTTGAGATAGCCATTTTGTTCTGCGTAGTTAATTTCCAGATAGAAAATTTGTTTTTGAAGAGGACACTCCCCCACAACCCTCGGGGCAAGGGATGTAAGTTGTGCCCGTAGCTTTCGACTATTAAAAATGTCTAGCGCCCTTTTTAATTGTCAAAAGTCATGGGAGGGCAACTAACCTCCCTATCACGCCCACCTTTTCCCCAAACACATCCAATCAAAATTTTGAGATAGACAATTTATTCAACGTAGTTTTAAGTTCTGTAAATTAGGTCTTTGAGGATGAAAACCACTTCAAAGCCCTCAGGACAAGGGTTGTAAGTTATGCCCTGGGGAAATTTAAAGTTTTTACGGAATGAGTTTTCGTATAAACTTTTAAAAAGGGTTCAATCGATTAAAAACTTGAAAAAGGACTCATTTGATCATAAAATGAAATGGCTAGTGCCCTTTTTAATAGTCAAAAGTAATTGGAAGGCAACTAACACCCCTTCCACGCCCACCATTTTCCCAAAACACATCCATCAAAATTTTGAGATAGCCATTTTGTTCCACGCAGTTTAAGTTAAGGAAATTATACCTTTGAGCAGGACACTCCGCCAGAGTCTTTGGGGCAAGGGCTTTTTTAATAGTCGAAAGTGATTTGAGGGCAACTAGCCTAACCCCCCCCCCCTCTCGCCCACCTTTTCCTCAAACACATCCAATAAAAATTTTTAGATAGTCATTTTGTTCAGTGTTGTGGATTTCAGATGGAAATTATGATTTTGAGGAGGATACTCCTCCACAGCCCTCAGGGCAAGGGTTGTAAGGTTTGCTCTGGGGGCATATAAAGTTTTTTTTTTATAGAAAGCGTTGTCGTACAAACTTCAAAAAAAGCTCATTTGATTGGAAATTGAAATGGCTAATGCCCTTTTTGATAGTCAAAAGTGATTGGAAGGCAACTAATACCCCTTCCACGCCCACCATTTCCCCAAACATATCCAATCAAAATTTTTAGATAGTCATTTTGTTCCACGCAGTTTAAAGTTCAGGAAATTATACCTTTGAGCAGTACACTCCCCGAACAGTCTTCAGGGCAAGGGTTATAAGTTATGCCCTTGGGGTATATAAGTTATTATTAAAATCTTATAAAATAGACTATTGAAAAGAATAGTCTTCATTCTTTGGGCTGACTAAACGAATGTGGAGAAGAACCCTCGAAGAATACAGGATGCAAAACCCTGCCGAAAATTCAGTCCAAAAGGAAGTGTCTCCGAAGCTATTGAAGCCCCTCTGGGAAGAGCTGGCAAAGGATGACATTGTCAACCTTCAAAATAGGTTCATAACATGCTTTGACAGAAAGCGTTGCATCGAAAAGATTCCTGATAGGAGGTAAATGACGAAATCCGTGAGACAGTTGGTTATTCTTTGATAACTTCCTTTGAAAAAAGGTAGTTTTTCACTGTTGGTCCTGTGTTGCGTAAGCGAACAAAGCTTTACAAGGCTCCCGGAAAATCACTAGCTGAATCGAGTGACAGAGAAGATGAACATCTTGAGGATTTAAGGACGAGTGAAGTAAAATCTGGCAAAGCTAAAATGAAGCCGAATAAAGGGAAGGGATCGGGAAAAGGTTATGAGAAGTCGTAAATCTAGACTGCTCATCTGATGACGCATCAGACGACTTGGTGGAAAGAGTTTGAGACGATTCCAGTGAACTTAATTAGGATAAAGGTCAGAACAGTGAACATGAGGGCGGTGACAATGCTGCTTGTAAGAAGTTCTCGGATCTCCCAATTAAACTGTCTGACTTCTACGCTGTGTTCTATGAGAAAGATTTCTAAATTGAGCGAACAGAAGACTTTCCAGATGAAGGGATGGTGAAGTTATAATTTATAGAACGTGTGAGCAATGATGATTTCAGTTACAACTGGCTCAAGAAAGGTGATGTCATTGTTGTCGAAGAAAGACATGTTTTCGCTGGACCACTCGTATAAAAGGGCTTGGCCTTTTCCAAATTATAGGGCATCTTGAAGTTACCAAGTCATACAAAAAACTTTGCAAAGAACACAATTCTAGCCTTCGGTTCTCAGGGATTTTTCTGCATATTCGGTTTTTTGACATAATCTTAGTCTAATTTTCTGTATTTTTCTTAATTTTGTTCAATATAAGCGACTTTTTTTTACATTGAATCTTAGAAGAAAAACTTTGTAAATAAGTAGTTGTTAAAACTTACCGAAAGGATGGCCAACTTTGAACAAATTAGGAAACTACATGAACAGTATGTAAAGTAAAATAACGTCGTTCAAAGTTGGACGAAGTGTGGGTAACTTTAAAATCCATTTAAAAAAAAAAATATGGACCTGTGGAATGCGATAGAAAAAATTTGTATTGTCCACCCTCTTCAGCGGTCATAAATACGTATGTAAATGTGTTTCTAGGTTGTTATGTTACCATTTACAAAATTTATTGCGAAATAAAGGAGAAAAAAGGTGCTTTTAGTTCATAGTAACCCCGTTTAATGCCTTTTTCAATAGTTGAAAGTGATTGAAGGGCAACTAGTCCCCTACCCACGCCCACCCTCCTATTTGCCCATTATGTTTAAAAACTAAATTTTGCCTTAAGATTAAATCAAAATGCACTGTTTCAATGCTAATTCCCAATAAGACATATCAACCATCCCAAGAACGACTGAGGGTATTATGTTCAAACTTTCGGGGCTACTTCTGCTCTTAAAATTCAACCGATTCAAAATAGCATAAGTGTATCCAAGCTATCAAATAAATTAAACAGGTTTTTTTGCGAATGGTATCAAGCTTTCTATTTCAGGTCAACTAGAGGAGGTATGAAACTAAATTAAACACTACTATTTGTGTTTAGATTTTTAAAAGGGTGTAAGTTGTTAAGAATGGCTGAAAATATTTCTCCAGCTTACAAATAGCATGTAAAACTATAAAGTCTTAAAAAAGAAAAGATTTAAAGGATTATTTTCTTTTTCCCTGAAAAGACTGTGTCAATATAAAATGAACAGAAATTAATTAAAAAACTTTTCCACAAAATAAGTTTTTCAAAGAACAGTAAAAAATTACATTAAACCAAAAATGAGCAAAAATAAAATCAATTAATCTACCAAGCGTGAAATTACTACCAATCAGCATCGATAAATAAATGAAACCCAAAACGAACAGAAATTACAATAAATAACCGAGTCAAACTCAAAACGAGCAGAAATTAACATGATATGGGTTTAAAACCCCTATGCCTTCCCAAGAACAGACCATAATTTGCACTTTACTGAAAAAAAAATACAAATAAATGTGAATTGTCAGTTTAATATGTATATACTGATATTTAATAATCAAAATGTTAATATTATTTGATTTATTAAAGTCATGAAAGTAAAAACATTTATATTTTTTCAGTAAAGTGCAAATTATGTTCTGGGCTTGGGACTAAATTAATTTGGACTATTTTAATCTTTAAAATGCTATCCCTTTTCTAAATGGCCAAATGCCCAAGCATTGGCTAATTATGATACACTAACAGAAATATAAGCCCAAACACCAAATATGATAAAATCTAGAGTCCTAAGCTATTTGTGCGTGTATTTTTCTGCTTTTAATCTGTTTTAATTAGACTACGAATTCTTTAATTAATAAACCCTTTATAAGTCTATTGACAACCCTCAACATGGAATTTTCGCCCTGACTCTAATTTCAGTTTAAATATCTCATATGTAAGTATTAAATTAATTTAGCATTATTATTTTAGAATTTTTCTGCTTTTAATTTAGCATTAATTTAGCATTTTTCTGCTTTTAATCCGCTTAAATTTGATTACGCATCCTTTAATTAATAAAACCTTTATAAGTCTATTAACGACCCTCAAAAGGGAATTTTCGCCCTGACTCTAATTTCAGTTTAAGGGTCTCAAATATAAGTAATGGTTTAATTTAGTATGATACCTGGGTCTAGCCTAAGCGACAGAAATCTTTCTGAAGCTTATTAGTTGATTTAAATATCATTCTCAAAGGGAAATTATACAGGCTAGTGGTAGCTTTTTATTCTACTTAATAAAGAACTTCACTTACTCGTATTCTTTGTTTCCGAGGCAAAACTACTTGATTTTTTTTCAGATTCGTTTATTTTATTTAACTTGGTACTTTATTCGCTTAGCGACCTTTCCCATATTCTTTTAGACAATCGCCAATATTTTTGTTAACAAGTAGTTTTTTTCCTGCATTTTGAAGCCTTGCATTCCTCTGTTTTATAACAAACTGGTCTAAATTGAGTCCTTAAATATTTATCACGGGTTCAAAAGTCATTCAATACTTGAACAAAGAAATATCATTACATGATCTATGACTAGTTACGGAAAGCAAAGTTATGTTCAACTTTAAGCCAATTTGAAATTTTCCCTTTATTTCTGATCTATTAGAGAAAGGGGATTCCAAGTTTCACTGAAATTGATTTACCCAAGTTGCACAAAAATAAGGCCCCCTTACAATCTCCTCAATTTAGAATCTTAGTATTATTGTTGTTGTAAAATGAACAAGAGAAGAGAAACACAAATTTACTAAGATCAATTGTAACTCAATTTCTCCTTATACTACTTCTTAATTGAACCCCTGAGACTTTTGGTCGCGATAATCAATTTACAATTTTCGTATTTTTTTTGAATATTATTCCTACTGAGTCCTATTATTCCTAATGAAGTCCTATTATATATATAAAGAGCGTAAAAATATTAAAAGTCAATGTCCAATATGTTGTTAGATCTTTTCTTTTTTTCTTCTTGCAAGGAAACTTGTATTTGCTTCACTTCATCCAGGCCAATGGTTGAATTAACCTTATTCTGAAAGTAAATAGAAAATAAATATTCAATTTCGTTTTCCGAAATGTAGTAGAACGTTTTGGTCGTATATCCTGGATCTGGTAAAAGTTATTAAAAAATACTTGAGTACAACTTGGTTTTAATATAAGCCTTTCCGTTTATCCTTCAGAAGTTTCAGGTTTTATTTTTACTTTTATCATTCAAGCGTGGCGTCCCCAAATAAATAACGGCTCAGTCGTATCGCTTTTCCATTACTGACAGTCATAATTGTATATTGGTAAAGATATGAGAGACATTTTTACAAATTATAAGGTAATTCTTAAAAGAGTATTTGAAGGTGCCAAAAAATTCAGTAGCAGAGGGAGATTGAAAATCAATGTCAAATAAAAAAAAATTCATCCGAGGAAAAAATATTACGTCAGTTGTCTAAGTAAAAAAATTCGACTGATTAAAATTTGAACTTTAGGAACATTCTGAATTTATCTATATGGTCGAAGACAGAAAAATTACAAACTACTACCAGTTTAAGCTGGCGTGTTGCTACGTTACAAATAGTAGTTTTATATAATTTCCATAATCCATATCCTGTATTTCACGGATATTTTAAATCCTATCGGCAGTGCCCTTTATTTTCAACAATATCCTAAATCCTATGGGCAATGCCATTTATTCCTATCAATACTTCTTAGATGGTGCTATTACTTTAATTTTATCAATGAATAGTTGTCACATTTTGGCCTGAATTATGATTTTCTCTAGTATCCATAGACCAAATATAAAAGAGGTCAAAAGTGAAAATGCTTTTTCCAAAAATAGGGTAACTACCACTAACTTTACCTCCTCTTACAGAAGTCATACTTCCATGCTACATCTTTAACCTAGCGGAACATATTTCCAAAGACACAAAATTGTCTTAATTTATTTAAGGTTTCGACATATCCCATCTGATCCCCCCAAAAACGTCTTTTTTCTAGTCAAAATCATCCAGTGCTTACAATACCCCATTCCCGGGAACCAAACGGGGATCTCCTAACCTATCCTAAGAAAAAGGATTTTTTTTCTTTCCCAAATTCGACAATTCAGGTTCTGAGCTCTACTTGAAATATCAAATATTGGTAAATGGTCGATACACTACTATTCATTTTTTTAGAAGCCATTTTAAGAATGTGGTTGCCTTCTTTGTCTCAATTTTCCACCTAGGAGACTCCAATTCAAGTTCATGATCATGAATACTTTGTAAGTAAATGCAAATGCAACCTTTGCACGCTGTTACGCAATCCTATTTAGTATCCCTATGGATGCAAACCTTTTTGCTTTCTTAACAGTCGGAAACAACCCTGTTTTGCATCTTTCGGAGGTGAAAGTAACCTATTTTTGTATTCTTGAGAAGTGTCCTATCAAGCTCTCTTTGAAATACGTGACTCCTTTTCATGAATTGTCGGTGACTCCTAATCACGCTAGGTCTTCTCCTAAACGTTAACATATATCTAGACACTACAGAATTCGGGCCTTTGTCTTCTACTGGTTCCCTAACCATTCCCTGGTAGCCTCAGTACATTATGCAAAATTACCCTCAAAATTTTCTTGGGGTTGTCTAATAGGCGCTAGAGCTAAACAATATTTTGGTTTGTGTCCTGTTTCACTACAGCGGACACGCATTGAAGGTTCTTCATATTCTGATTGTCTATGTGGACCCCCACAAGTCCAGCATCTTATGGGAACGTTTTTTCTTTGACTAAAATTATTCCTGGAATAATTGCCCCTAGTTGGTCTTGACATATCAGAGGCAACGCTGTAGCGTTGCCTATAGTAAAGGCCATACGGCTACAATGTTTTATTATTATTATTTATTATTATTTTTTTTTCCCAGAGGCACTTCATATGGAAGGGTTTGTCGTAGAAACTTCAAAGGGGGATCATTCGATTGGAAATTGAGAGTTCTAGTGCCCTTTTTAATAGTCGAAAATGATTGGAGGACAACTAGCCCCCCCCCCACGCCCCCCCTTCCGCCCAATACATCCAATCAAAAATTTGAGATAACCATTTTGTTCAGCGTAGTTGATTTCCAGATAGAAATTATATTTTTGAGGAGGACACTCCCCCAAAACCCTCAGGGCAAGGGTTTTAAGTTATGCCCTGGGGGCATATAAGGTTTTTATAGAAGGCGATGTCGTAGAAACTTCAAAACAGGCTCAATTGATTGGAAATTAAAGGGCTAGTGCCCTTTTTAATAGTCGAAAGTGATTGGAGTGTAACTAGACCCCCTCCCCCCCCACGCCCATCAATTCCCCAAACACATCCAATCAAAATTTTTAGATAGCCATTTTGTTCAGCGTAGTTGATTTCCAGATAGAAAATATATTTTTGAGGAGGACACTTCCCCAAAACCCTCAGGGCAAGGGTTTTAAGTTATACCCTTGGGGCATATAAGGTTTTTATAGAAAGCATTGTTTTAGAAACTTCAATAAAGGCTCATTAGATTGGAAATTCAAAAAGCTAGTGCCCTTTTCAATAGTCGAAAGTGATTGGAGGGCAACTAGCCTCCCCCCCCCCCCACGCCCATTATTCCCCCAAACACATCCAATCAAAATTTTAGATAGCCATTTTGTTCAGCGTAGTTGATTTCCAGATATAAAATATATTTTTGAGGAGGAAACTCCCCCACAACCCTCAGGGCAAGGGTATTAATTTATGCCCTTGGGGCATATAAGATTCTATAGAAAGCGTTGTCGTATAACCTTCGAAACAGGCTAATTCGTTTGGAATTTAATGGGATTGTGCCCTATTTCATCTTCGAAAGTGATTTGAGTGTCACTAGCCCCCCCCCCCCCACGCCCCTTTTTCCCCCAAACACATCCAATCAAAATTTTGAGATAGCCATTTTGTTCAGCGTAGTTGATTTCCACCCAGAAAATATATTTTTGAGGAGGACACTCCCCCACAACCCTCAGGGCAAGGGTTTTAAGTTATACCCTGGGGGCATATGATGTTATTATAGAAGGCGTTGTCGTAGAAACGTCAATAAAGGCTCATTAGATAGGAAATTCAAAAAGCTAGTGCCCTTTTTAATAGTCGAAAGGGATTGGAGGGCAACTAGCCCCCCCCCCATGCCCATTATTCCCCAAACACATCCAATCAAAATTTTGAGATAGCGATTGTGTTCAGCGTAGATGATTTCCAGATAGAAGATATATTTTTGAGGAAGAAACTCCCCCAAAACCCTCAGGGCAAGGGTTTTAAGTTATGCCCTTGGGGCATATAAGATTTTTATAGAAGGCGTTGTCGTAGAAACTTAAAAACCAGATCGTTAGATATGACTTTAAAGGGCTAGTGATCTTTTTAATAGGAAAAAGTGATTGGGGTGTAAATAGCCCCCCCCCCCACGCCCATCATTTTCCCAAACCTATCCAATCAAAATTTTGAGATAGCCATTTTGTTCAGCGTAGTTGATTTCCAGATAGAAAATATATTTTTGAGGAGGACACTCCACCACAACCATCAGGTCAAGGGTTTTAAGTTATACCCTGGGGGCATATAAGGTTTTCATGGAAGGCGTTTTTGTAGAAACTTCAAAAAAGGCTCATTCGATTGGAAATTCAAAAAGCTAGTGCCCTTTTTTATAGTCGAAAGTGATTGGAGGGCAACTAGCCCCCCCCCCCCCACGCCCATCATTCCCCCAAACACATCAAATCAAAATTTCTAGATAGCCATTTTATTCAGCGTAGTTGATTTACACATTTACACAAAATACGTTTTTGAGGAGGACACTCCCCCAGAACCTTCAGGGCAAGGGTTTTAAGATATGCCCTGGGAGAATATAAGGTTTTTATTGAAGGCGTTGTCGTATAAACTTCAAAAAGGCTCATTCGATTGGAAATTCAAAGGGATAGTGCCCTTTTTAATAGTCGAAAGTGATTGGAGGGGAACTAGCCCCCCCCACACACATCAGTTCTCCAAACACATCCAATCAAAATTTTGAGATAGCCATTTTGTTCAGCGTAGTTGTTTTTCCCATAGAAAACATGTTTTTGAGGAGGACAATAAATCAGAGGCAACGCTGTAGCGTTGCCTATAGTAAAGGCCATACGGCTCCAATGTTTTATTATTATTGTTTATTATTATTTTCTTTCCCAGAGGCACTTCATATGGAAGGGGTTGTCGTAGAAACTTCAAAGGGGGATCATTCGATTGGAAATCGAGAGTTCTAGTGCCCTTTTTAATAGTCGAAAATGATCGGGGGGCAACTAGCCCCCCCCCCCACGCCCATCATTCCCCCAAAGACATCAAATCAAAATTTTGAGATAGCCATTTTGTTCAGCATAGTTGATTTCCAGATAGAAAATATTTTTTTGAGGAAGACACTCCCCCACAACCCTCAAGGCAAGGGTTTTAAGTTATGCCCTGGTGGCATATAAGATTTTTATAGAAGGCGTTGTCGTAGAAACTTCAAAACAGGCTCATTCGATTGGAAATTAAAAGGAAAGTGCCCTTTTTAATAGTTGAAAGTGATTGGAGTGTAACTAGCCCCCCTCCCCCACGCCCATCATTTCTCCAAACACATCCACTCAAAATTTTGAGATAGCCATTTTGTTCAGCGTTGTTGATTTCCAGATAAAAAATATATTTTTGAGGAGGACACTCCCCCATAATCGTCAGGGCAAGGGTTTTAAGTTATACCCTGGGGGCATATGAGTCTATTATAGAAGGCGTTGTCGTAGAAACTTAAATAAAGGCTCATTAGATTGGAAATTCAAAATGCTAGTGCCCTTTTTAATAGTAGAAAGTGATTGGAGGGCAACTAGCCCCCCCCATGCCCATTCTTTCCCAAACACATCCAATCAAAATTTTGAGATAGCGATTTTGTTCAGCGTAGTTGATTTTCAGATAGAATATATATTTTCGAGGAGGAAACTCCCCCAAAACCCTCAGGGCAAGATCTTGGGGCATATAAGATTTTTATAGAAGGCATTGTCGTAGAAACTTCAAAACAGGCTCATTCGATTGGACTTTAAAGGGCTAGTGCCCTTTTTAATAGTCGAAAACGATTGGCCGGCACCAATCCCCCCCCCCCGCCCCTCCTTTCTCCAAACCCATCCAATCAAAATTTTGAGATATCCATTTTGTTCAGCGTAGTTGATTTTCTGAAAGAAAATATGTTTTTGAGGAGGGCACTCCCGCACAGCCCTCCGGTTAAGAGTTTTAAGTAATACTCTGCGGGCACATAAGGTTTTTATAGAATGTGCTGTCATAGAAACTGCAAAAAAGGTTCATTTGATTTGAAATATAAACAGCTAGTGCACTTTATAATACTTAAGAATGATCGGAGGGCACCTAGCCCACCCACGCCCAGCGGTCTCTCCAACATAGCCAATAAAAATTTTGAAGTAGCCAGTTTGTTCAGTGTAGTTGATTTACAGATAGAAAATATATTTTTGAGGAGGACACTCCCCCACAACCCTCGGGGCAAGGGTTTTAAGTTATGCCTGGGGGGCATATATGGTCTTTATAGAAGGCGTTGTCATAGAAACTTCAAAACAGGCTCATTCGATTGGAAATAAAAGGGCTAGTGCCCGTTTTAATAGTCGAAAAAGGTTGGAGTGCAACTAGCCTCCCCCCCCCCCCTACGCCCATCATTTCCCCAAACACATCCAATCAAAATTTTGAGATAGCCATTTTTTTCAGCGTAGTTGATTTCCAGATAGAAAATACGTTTTTGAGGACGACACTCCCCTAGAACCTTCAGGGCAAGGGTTTTAAGATATGCCCTGGGAGCATATAAGGTTTTTGTAAAAGGCGTTGTCGTAGAAACTTCAAAAAGGGTCATTTGATTGGAAATTCAAAGGGATAGTGCCCTTTTTAATAGTCGAAAGTGATTGGAGGGGAACTAGCCCCCCCCCCCGCCCCTACGTCCCCCCAACACATCTCAGCCAAATTGTGGGATAGCCATTTTGTTCAGCTGAGTTGATTTTCTTATAGAAAACATGTTTTTGAGGAGGACAATCCCCCAAACCCTAAGGGCAAGGGTTTTAAGTTATGTCCTGGGGGCATATAAGGTTTTTATGGAAGCCGCTGTCGTAGGAACTTCAAAAAAGGCTAATTCGATTGGAATTCAAAGAGCTAGTTTTCTTTATAATAGTCGAAAGTGATCGGAGGGCAACTAGCCCCCCCCCCACGCCCATTATTCCCCCAAACACATCCAATCAAAATTTTGAGATAGCCATTTTGTTCAGCGTAGTTGATTTCCAGATAGAAAATATATTTTTGAGGAGGACACTCCCCCCCAACCCTCGGGGCAAGGGTTTTAAGTTATGCCCTGGGGGCATATAAGGTCTTTATAGTAGGCGTTTTGGTAGAAACTTCAAAACAGGCTCATTCGATTGGAAATAAAAGGGCTAGTGCCCTTTTTAATATTCAAAAGTGGTTGGAGTGCAACTAGCCCCCCCCCACGCCCATCATTCCCAAAACACATCCAATCAAAATTTTTAGATAAGCCATTTTGTTCAGCGTAGTTGATTTTCACATAGAAAACATGTTTTTGAGGAGGACAATAAATCAGAGGCAACGCTGTAGCGTTGCCTATAGTAAAGGCCATACGGTTCCAATGTTTTATTATTATTTATTTTTTTTCCCAGAGGCGCTTCATATGGAAGGGGTCGTCGTAGAAGCTTCAAATGGGGATCATTCAATTGGAAATAGAGAGTTCTAGTGCCCTTTTTACTAGTCGAAAATGATCTGAGGGCAACTAGCCCCCCCCCCCACCCTAACCATTCGTCCAAACACATCCAATCAAAATTTTGAGATAGCCATTTTGTTCAGCTTAGTTGATTTCCAGATATAAAATATATTTTTGAGGAGGACACTCCCCCACAACCCTCAGGGCAAGGGTTTTAAGTTATACCCTGGGACTATATAAGGTTATTATAGAAGGCGTTGTCTTAGAAACTTCAATAAAGGCTTATTAGATTGGAAATTCAAAAAGCTATTGCCCTTTTTAATAGTCGAATGTGATTGGAGGGCAACTAGCCCCCTCACGCCCATTAATCCCCAAACACATCCAATCAAAATTTTGAGATAGTCATTTTTTTCAGCGTAGTTGATTGCCAGAGAGAAAATATATTTTTGAGCAGGACACTCCCCCACAACCCTCAGGGCAAGGGTTTTAAGTTATACCCTGGGGGCATCTAAGGTTTTTATAGAAGGCGTTGTCGTAGAAACTTCAAAAAAGGCTCATTCGATTGGAAATTCACAAAGCTAGTGCCCTTTTTAATAGTCGAAAGTGATTGGAGGACAACTAGCCCCCCCCCCCTCCACGCCCATTATTCCCCCAAACACATCCAATCAATATTGTGAGATAGCCATTTGGTTCAGCGTAGTTGATTTCCAGATAGAAAATATATTTTTGAGGAGGACACTCCCCCACAACCCTCAGGGCAAGGGTTTTAAGTTATAAAGTGGGGGCATATAAGGTTATTATAGAAGGCGTTGTTGTAGAAACTTCAATAAAGGCTCATTAGATTGGAAATTCAAAAAGCTAGTGCCCTTTCTAATAGCCAAAAGTGATTGGAGGGCAACTAGCCCCCCCACGCCCATTAATCCCCAAAAACATCCACTAAAAATTTTGAGACAGGCATTTTGTTCTGCATAGTTAATTTCCAGATAGAAAACGTGTTTTTAAGGAGAACAATCCCCCACAACCCTCGGGGCAAGGGTTTTAAGTTATGCCTTTGGGGCATATAAGGTCTTTATAGAAGGCGTTGTCGTAGAAACTTCAAAACAGGCTCATTCGATTGGAAATGAGGCAGACACTCCCCCATAACCCTCAGGGCAAGGGTTTTAAGTTATACCCTGGGGGCATATATGTTTTTTATAGAAGGTGTTGTCGTAGAACCTTCAATAAAGGCTCATTAGATTGGAAATTCAAAAAGCTAGTGCCCTTTTTATTAGTCGAAAGTGATTAGAGTGCAACTAGACCCCCCCTACGCCCATCATTTCCCCAAACACATGCAATCAAAATTTTGAGATAGCCATTGTGTTCACCGTAGTTAATTTCTATATAGAAAATACGTTTTTGAGGAGGACACTCCCCCAGAACCTTCAGGACAAGGATTTTAAGATATGCCCTGGGAGCATATAAGGTTTTTATAGAAGGCGTTGTCGTAGAAACTTCTAAAAGGCTCATTCGATTGGAAATTCAAAGGGATAGTGCCCTTTTTAATAGTCAAAAGTGATTGGAGGGGACCTAGCCCCCCCCCCTAGGCCCATCATTCCCCCAAACACATCCAATCAAAATTTTGAGATAGCCATTTGTTCAGCGTAGTTGATTTCCAGATAGAAAACATGTTTTTGAGGAGAACACTCCCCCACAACCCCCGGGGCAAGGGTTTTAATTTATATCCTGGGGGCATAGAACGTCTTTATAGATGGCTCTGTCGTAGAAACATCAAAAAAGGCTCATTCGATTGGAAATGAATGGGCTAGTGATATTTTTATTAGTCGAAAGTGGTTGGACTGCAACTAGCCCCCCCCCCCACACCCATCATTTCCCAAAACACATCCAATCAAAATTTTGATATAGACATTTTATTCACCGTAGCTGATTTCCATATAGAAAAAATGTTTTTGAGGAGGTCACTCCCCCAGAACCTTCAGGGCAAGGATTTTAAGCTATTCCCTGGGAGCATATAAGGTTTTTTATAGAAAGCGTTGTCGTAGAAACTTCAAAAAGGTTCATTCGATTGGAAATTCAAAGGGATAGTGCCCTTTTTAATAGTCGAAAGTGATTGGAGGGGAACTAGCCCCCCCCCTACGCCCATCATTCCCCCCAACACAGCCAATCAAAATTTTGAGATAGCCATTTTGTTCAGCGTAGTTGATTTCCAGATAGAAAACATGTTTTTGAGGAGGAAAATCCCCCACAACCCTCAGGACAAGGTTTTTGTTATGCCCTGGGGGCATGAAAGGTTTTTTTAGAAAGTAGTGTCGTAGAAACTTCAAAAAAGGCTCATTCCATCGGAAATACAAACAGCTAGTTTCCTTTTTAATAGTCAAAGGTGATTAAAGGGCACATAGCCCCCCCCCACGCCCATCATTCCTCAAAACACATCCAATAAAAATTTTGAGATAGCCATTTGGTTCAGCGTAGCTGATTTCCAGATAGAAAATATGCTTTTGAAGAGGACTCTCCCCCAAAACCTTCAGGGCAGGGGTTTTAAGTAATGCCCTCGGGGCATATAAGTTTTTTATAGAAGATTTTGTCGTAGAAATTTCAATAAAGGCTCATCAGATTGGAAATTAAAAACGCTATTGCCCTTTTAAATATTCAAAATGTATTGGAGGGCAACTAGCCCCCCCCCCCCCCACCCCCATTATTCCCTAAACACATCCAATCAAAATTTTGAGATAGCCATTTTGTTCAGCGTAGTTGATTTCCCGATAGAAAATATATTTTTGAGGAGGACAGTCCCCACAACCCTCGGGGCAAGGGTTTTAAGTTATTCCCTGGGGGCATATAAGGTCTTTATAGATGGCGTTGTCGTATAGACTTCAAAACAGGCTCATTGGATTGGAAATGAAAGGGCTAGTGCCCTTTTTAATAGTCAAAAGTGGTTGGAGGGCAACTAGCCCCCCCCCCCTACGCCCATCATTTCCCCAAACACATCCAATCAAAATTTTGAGATAGCCATTTTGTTCTGCGTAGTTAATTTCCATATAGAAAATACGTTTTTGAGGAGCTCACTCCCCCAGAACCTTCAGGGCAAGGGTTTTAAGATATGCCCTGGGAGAATATAAGGTTTTTATAGAAGGCGTTGTCGTAGAAACTTCAAAAAGGCTCTTTCGATTGGAAATTCAAAGGGATAGTGCCCTTTTTAATAGTCAAAAGTAATTGCAGGGCAACCAGCCCCCCTAAGCCCATCATTTCCCCAAACACATCCAATCAAAATTTTGAGATTGTCATTTTGTTCAGCGTAGTTGATTTCCAGATAGAAAACATGTTTTTGAGGAGGTCAATCCCCCACAACCCTCAGGGCAAGGTTTTTAAGTTATACCCTGGGAGCATATAAGGTTTTTATAGAAGGCGCTGTCGAAGAAACTTCAAAAAACGCTCAATCGATTGGACATTCAAAAAGCTAGTGCCCTTTATAATAGTCGAAAGTGATTGGAGGGCAACTAGCCCCCCCCCAGGCCCATTATTCCCCCAAACACATCCAATCAAAATTTTGAGATAGAAATTTTGTTCAGCGTAGTTGATTTCCAGATAGAAAATATATTTTTGAGGAGAACACTCCCCCACAACCCTCGGGGCAAGGGTTTTAAGTTATGCCCTTGGGGCATATAAGGTCTTTATAGAAGGCGTTGTCGTAGAAACTTCAAAACAGCCTCATTCGATTGGAAATTAAAGGGCTAGTGCCCTTTTTAATCGTCGAAAGGGGTCGGAGTGTAACTAGCCCCCCCTCCCATCATTTCCCCAAACAAATCCAATTAAAATTTTGATATAGCCATTTTGTTCAGCGTAGTTGATTTCAACATAGAAAATACATTTTTGAGGAGGACACTCCCCCAGAACCTTCAGGGCAAGGGCTTTAAGATATGCCCTGGGAGCATATAAGGTTTTTATTGAAGGCGTTGTCGTAGAAACTTCAAAAAAGGCTCATTCGATTGGAAATTCAAAGGGATAGTGCCCTTTTTAATAGTCGAAAGTGATTGGGGGGAACTAGCCCCCCCCCCGCCCATCATTCCCCCAAACACCGCCCCTCAAAATTTTGAGATAGCCATTTTGTTCAGCCTAGTTGATACAGCGTTGCCTATAGTAAAGGCCATACAGCTCCAATGTTTTATTATTATTTTTTTTTCCCAGAGGTACTTCATATGGAAGGGGTTGTCGTAGAAACTTCAAAGGGGGATCATTCGATTGGAAATCGAGAGTTCTAGTGCCCTTTATAATAGTCGAAAATTATCGGAGGGCAACTAGCCCCCCCCCCCCAACTGTGCCCCCTAACTGTGTTATTTCAATAACACAGTTGTCAGTAAATTGTTACTAACAATCTTTGGTATTAAACACACTTTTTATCCCACGTGTATCTCCAAACTCTGATCGGTAGAGGGAGAGGCTATTCTTGTACTTCCAAATGTGCCTGTAGCAAACAGATACCGCTGAAATTTCTTCAGGAGAAAGGTGAAACTATTTTTTTTTTCTTACAAATTATTAAGATTGGAAAGAATAAATTTCTAGTGAAAAGCTGTTATTAATTGGTTATTGCATAAAAAAAAGCTTTCAGTTTCATAAAAAGTAAAAATTATTTTGACATTCAAAACGCCGTTAAAATTACGTTAACCCACAGCTTTTGACCAATATAACTGAAATTTTGAAAAATTGAAAGACTTTTGTTTTTCCAGTTTTTTGTACCATGATTTATATGTTCTGAACTTCTGCCGACAAATTCATTGTGTATAAAGGCTCTTATGCACTGGAAAAAGTATTAAATGAGCAAGTCCCCTCCTAGCAAAAAAATGAAAATAATAAGCGTGTTGTTGTTGGTTTGGGCAACAGTCTAAGAGGGGATCTGATTGAAACTTACTACCTAATTTCCAAAACTCAACTACATTGAACAAAATGGCTATCTAAAAATTTTGATTGGATATGTTTGAGGAAAGGTGGGAGTGAAAAGGGGGTTAGTTGCCCTCAAATCACTTTTGACTATAGATAAAGGCCAATAGCCCTTTCAATATTCAATTGAATGACCCCTTTTTGAATTTTCTGCGACAACGCTTTCCATGTAAACCTTATATGCCCCCAGAGCATAACTTACAACCCTTGCCCTGAGGGTTCCAAGGGGGTTATCATCTTCGATGATCCAATTTCCAGAATTTTCAAATAAGTTGAACGACATGGATATATAAAAATTGAAAGGAGTCTCGTAGTGAAATCATTGGGGGTAAGAGTGAAATTGGATATCTTTTAATCACATTCGACCACGGAAAATAACGCTAACCCTCTCCATATTCAATTGAATGAGTATTTTTTGAAGTCAACATTACTTTCTATAAAAATAATATATGCCCTCAGGGCGTAACTGACAACTGTTGCCCTGAGGGCTGTCTTTCTCAAAGACATAATTTCCAGAACTTTCAACTCTCAAAATTTATAGTGTATGTGTTTGGGTAAATGGTGGTCAGGACAGGGGGTTAGTTGCCCTCCAATTATTCTCAAAAAATTAAAAAGAGACTCTCCATGAAGAATATTATAGGCCACCAGGGCATAACTTGCAACCCTTGATCGCAGTGCTGTGTGGGGGGGGGGTAATCCTTAAAGACCGAATTTTCAAAACTTTCAACTACGTTGAACAAAACGTTTTTCAAAAAATTTTTAGGGGGTGGGTGGGAGGAAAAGGGAGGAGGGCGAGGGGGGTTAGTTGACCTTCATTCACTTTTGACTATCAAAAAGGACACCTGCCGTTTCAATTTCCAGTCGAATTAGCCTTTTTTCAAGTTTTCACGACAAATCTTTCAATAAAAACCTCACATGCCCCCAGGGGATAATTTAAAACCTATGGCTAGAGGACTGTGGGGTGAGTGTCTTACTCAAAGATAGAATTTCTGGACTTTTCAGCTTCTCTGTACAAAAAAATTATCGAACAAAGTTGATTGGATGTGTTTGGATAAATGGTTGGTATGGAAGGGGTGTTAGTTGCCTTTCAATTGCTTTTGACTATTAAAAAGGGCCCCAGCCCTATCAATATCTAATGGATTGAGCCCTTTTAATGTTTTTACGACAACGATTTTTATAAAAAACCTTATATGCCCCCAGGGCATAGCTTAAAACCCTTTCCCTGAGGGCTGTTGAGGGGGGAGGGTTATAATCCGGAAAGACCGAATGTTCACAAATTTTAAGTACTTTGAGCGAAATGACTTTCTAAGAAATTTGATTGGATGTGTTCGAGGAAAAGGTGGAAGTGAAAGAGAGGTTAATTGCCCTTTAATCACTTTCGACTGTGGAAAAGGGCGCTAGCCGTTTGAATGTCCAATTGAATGAGCCCTTTTTCAAGTTTCTACGATAAAGCTTTCAATAGAAACCTTATATCCCTAAGGCATAACGTACAGACCTCGCCCTTAGGACTCTGGGTGGACTGTCATCCTCTAAGGTATTATTTCTGAGCCTTTCAACTACTTTCAACAAAAAGGCTATCTCACAATTTTGATTGGATGTTTTAATATAAATGGTGGGAATGGTAAGGATATTTGTTGCCTTCCAAACCTTGTCGACAATTCAAAAAGGCGCTATCAATTTCAATCAAATGATTCCTATTTGAATTTTCTACGAAATCGCTTTCTATAAAAAGTTTATATGCCCCCAGTGCACCTTAGGGAACAAGACAGTGGATTTAGTTTTGTGGAGCATCGTTGATATTCCAAAATGTCCGCTCGACTTGTGAAAAATATCCAAAACCTCAACTACTAAACTCTCGGGTACTACAGGCACAACAGAAATGTCATCACGATATGACGCTGACGGTGATAAAGAGGAAACAAACAAGTACATCCTCTAAACAAAAGTATTCTATACCTTTTTCAAAAATACCATATTCTCAAGGGTGTGGCGCATCTTCACATAACCTCAAATACATACACTTACATAAAGGGTCTGTTTTCTCTTCTTTTAACAGATCAGCCAAATTTGATGCGGGTGAAATATCTAAAGCATATTAAATTCACCATACTGGATAACCCTTTACCTTCTGGGACTTGTCCAACCAGTAGAGACAATGCCTCCACAAACATCTCCTTTCCTGGCTTATATTTGACCGAAGACGTAAATTCTCGAAGGTCAAGACAGATTTTTGTTAGCTTTCCCGCGGTAACATCCATAAAAGGTAATGCTTTTAAGGGTTGGTGGTCGGTTCTTACCACAAACGCTTTTGGTTGCAAGTAATGCCTGAATTTTCGTACCGTACTCCCACAATGCTAATGCTCCTCTTTTCGTAGTAGAACTTAGTTCTACTACGAAACTCACAGGTCTTAGTACACGACTAGTATGTGCAATCGGGCGCTCTAAATCATCTTGGACCTGACTGTGACAAGCACCAATCGCTAAACATTTCGTCAATATTAATATCTCATTTTCAAAGTTGGAGTATGCCGAAAGAGGCTCAGATAATGCGCAGAGACAAGAGTTTCTCAAAGGCTTCAATTTGGGGTGTCTCAAACACAAACGATCTTCCCTTTCTCATCAAATCAGACAATGGCTTTGATATTTTATAGAAAAACTTGGAATAAATTTCTTAAAATAGCTCAATAAAGCTAAACTAGATATCTACTCCGAAATATTCCGCGGATAACGTAGCTCACGAATTTCTTTGACCTTATCGAGATCGGGACCCAATCCATCTGAGGACACAATATGACCTAAAAAGCTAAGTGAAGACACAAAATTCACACTTTTTTGGCTTGAGCTTAAGAATGTATTCTCGGGACCTCATGAAATCTTGGCGAGGGATCTCAAACTAGGAATCATAGTGGACGGTTGCAGTCCCACGATTATCTAGGTGAACAATTACATGCTTCCCTGAGATATCTCGAAGGGCAAATTCAATCATCCTTTTGCATGATGCGGGCGCATTTAACAACCCAAATCCCATTCTAATATACTCAGATAATCCAAATTGGGCCTTTATTGCGGTCTTTTCGCGATCTTCTGGCTCCACTTCAATTTGTAGCAAACCTTGAACCAAGTCCATCTTTGAACAAACTTCGTAAACCTTCAGTTTGTCAAGAATGTCGTCAATCCTTGGTAAGGCGTAACTGTCAAATTTTGTAGCCGAGTTCGGATTTCTGTAATCCTTTACGTACTAGCCTGAATGTACCGTCTTTATTTTTAACTGGGGATACTGGGAATGACCATGGCTTGAGGACTCCCGTAGCCTGCCTTGTCGTAACAGGCCCTCAATCCTTTCCCTCAGTTTTGGAACCATATGAGGGGGGACCTGGTGGGGGAGCTAGCGTATGGGGGATGATTACCAGTGTTTTTTTGGTGTGTTATACTTTGATAGAGACGTAAGTCGTCGTCACTATGTGCAAGGATGTCGCTGAATTTCCAGAGAAGATCCTCTAAGTAGAACAGATGAGTAGCTCCAGATGGTTCATTTTGAAAAAGGCCAAAAATGCATCCCTTGATATATCAACCCAGCCTTTTCGTGCGGAACCTATCTGCTGAAAGGGGCCTTCAAAAGAACAAACCAAATGGTTTACCACCTAATGAACAAACCCTGGATCTGGATCAACTACGCATGACAGTAGATGAAATCGTGATTTCCTAACATGAACCGGAAAATCCGAGCAGTTAGCTAGCCAAAGCCTAGCCTTTCCATTTGTAACCTCGACTATTTGGGAACCGCGACTTTCACGTTTTAGAACACTAGACCCTGCTCGATTAATAGCGTGTGGTCCGTTTTGATTTTAGCACCTCTAAATAAACACTCCACTGACCGAAAGTTCCCGGCTTAATCTTTTGGCAAAACGTTGGCTCCAATACAAAGCCAGCTTTACCATCCATTGGAAAACAAGCAGGTACTCTTCAACCGAATTCATTTGTAGTTGGATTATAAAGGAAACAGAGCACCTTATTGAAGGAACGTTCAATCAAAAGTAGATAACACAAATTTGGCAACAACAGAAACAAGTCAGTAAAACTACAACCGAAAATGGAAAGTTTCATCACCGTTTCTTCTTCGATATTCAAGGGGCCTGAAAACGTATAAGCTCCTGCACTTTGCACCTTTCTCGATCTAACTTACTTTAACAGCATACTTACAAAGGTGGCTTCACTGATAATATTACACCGTACTCCTGTATTGTAGAGAGTCGGCACCTCAAAAACCCCCGGAATGAGACGGTATCATTATATGCTGATGACACAATTGTTGTTAGTACCGCGAAGAATTGCTTAAGATATTTATAAAAGATACTGTTGAAAGGTTAAATTCTTGGCTGAGAGTAAATAGGATATAGATTAATTTGGGTAAGACTAATTTTGTTATTTTTTCCTATTCATCAGCTTTTTATCCATGGATTAAGGATATTGTAACACATAATGGAACTTTATAGTGGGTATGTTCTTATAAGTACTTGGGGGTTTATATTTATGAAGTTTCGTCATTCAAGTGCCATGTACAGTATGTTTGTAAAATTGTGTTTCGTAACCTGGGTATAATTAGAAAACTTAAGCATTTTTTCCTCCTTTTGTTATGCGCCTTCTTTATTTTGCCCTTATCCATCCGTATATTTTGTATTGTAATGGTGTTTGGCTTAGAACATTTTCTTCAATTGTTTGGCCCGTAGGAGTTCTACAAAACAACGGTGTTCGGCTTTTAAAGAGCCTACAACCCCGGGATTCAGTACGAAATGCGTATGAGCGTGTAAAGATATTGCCAGCTTCCGGATTACGGGAGCTGTATAAACTTCTATTCATTTTGGATTCAGAGAGGTATAAACATCCCGTGTTTTGATGGCCTAGCAAACCTCAAGTCTTCCGTCCATGATTATGAGATTAGGTCATCGGTAGATTAAATTTCAGCTGGCTATTTCGCCCTGATCGATTTTTTCTCTGCTTCGTAGGGGGATCAGAAGTTGGAACCATCGTGATCAAAATATAAATAATTTAGGTAATATTTCTTCATGTAAGATAGGAATTAAAGGAATGCTTTTTAGTAAGTATGAATTTTTGTGTTTTTTTTAATATATTGCCAATTATTTATGATCCTGGAGGTGATGATTATGATTATGAATATGATACTAAATTTAATAAAATTGTTATGGTGTAAGGTTTGTGGTGCTGTTTGGGGACTGTGATATAGATAGGTTGTTTTGTTTTTTGTATTGTTTTGTTATGTTAGTGTATTTTGCCACCCCTTGGACAAGTTTTCACGTCTTGGGGTGGCCACTAAACTGATGTTAAATTGTTTATTTGTTTATAATAAATCTATCTCTCAACTCCACAAAAATTTACGCTTACAAAGGACTGTGAACTATTGAAAAAACCATGCACTGACACAGTTTTCCACTTACTGGCAATGCCCTGAGTCCTGAAGACTCAGGGGAAGGTTTGATGGGCTCCTGGTCAGACGTCCCGCCTCTATCTGACGGTGACCCGACTCTTTTACTTGATTAGCAGGGGTTGGCGGGATCATTCAACTTCTTTGTACAAAAACGCAACACATGACCCGGCTGCCAATAATGATAACAGTTCACTTCCGAGATTGGGCAATGCTCATGTTGAATTGGGGGTCTAACACCCACGGTTCGTTGCCTGATTACGGTTTAAAGACCATGGAGAAATCATTACTGGATTATCCTGATTGAATTCGTTAAAATGCGAAAGTGGAAGATCTGGCAGAAATTATTTTATTTATACATAGACAACCTCTGGTCTTAACCAATCTTGGTCTTTGAAACCGTAATGAAGGTTAAAAGACTTTGGAAGCAGCTTTGCACACTCTTCTGATTTTATTGGGTCCGGGCCGTTGACAATTTATTCTGATGCGAACCTCAAATCTCCCTCCCTTTCGGCACAGCGTAAAGCTAGTGCTGTTTCAAAGCATCCCATGATTCCTTATCTGGGCGTGGCAAATGCCTAAACCATATGTTCAAGGGCGACCGCAACCTACTCTCCAAGATAAGCAACTGCTCAGGGAAAGATCTGATTTCGGCAAATATCAACCTAACCCTAGCCTGATCCAACCATGCCAAGAGGTCTGACTGCCCATTGAATGTTTGGATATCTTTTGAAACCACAAGCCTAAGCCTAACTCGGTTCAAGCTAACTTCTTGATGAATAACCATGGACGCACTTGATTCAGGCACAACCGTTGGTCTCGGGGGTGGGAGAATGTCAAGAATATCATTAGATCTGGACATACGATAGCCATGATTGAAATTCAAAAGCGAGTCCAAATTGTCCAGCCTGTCTAAATGATCTGAAAACCCTGAAAACCCTCTCGGGGACTCGACTAAGAAAATACAGCCGTTTCCTCAAACCCGTTAAAGCTTCTGCCGCCAGTCACCCTACGACTTTGATCAAGTAGCCTTGCGGGATCACTCCCAGAATTCCTATCCTCGCCACCTGAATCAATTCCTTCAAAAAGAACAATAACTAATGTTACAGTTACACCCAAGTCTTATTCCTGCATGCTAAATCTGTCCAAAAACAGATTTGTTTCACAGAAAGGATTCCTTGACATAATTTAAAAATATGCAACTAGAACTCACACAAAAGAAGGACATACAACAACCCCGTAATTTGTACTCACTTACCCTAATTTTGAAGGCCATTTTAAAGCGGCTTCTGGCCTGAGCAGACCAGGGACGGCCAAACGCCTATCTATCTCTCCATACTCATTATTTGCTCAACACAGTTAAAGGACAAATCACTAATTTAATGTTAAAGTTTTTATTTATAATATTGACAGTATATAATGAAAATAATAATAGAATAAACTGATATGGAACAATACAGCCTATCGCCCTGATCCAGTGCCGGTCCCCAAACAACTGCCTTCACTGAGATTCAATTCAAAACTAAATCCTTCGAGGTTTTATTTCAATTTTCTCATTGCATGAATCGTTGAAGGTTTTCATATAATTTCAAAATTGACAATTCTTCTCCTGTGGAATTTCATGACCTGAATATACTTCATTGCATTAATACAATATTTCCAGCTAGAGATTTAAATTCAATGCTAATAACTAACATGTTGATTCTGTCAAATTTATTGAAAAAAAAAATCTTCAGCATATAATGTGCTATAGTGTTTATTTGATGAAAAAAAACAGTTTTTCTAGCTAAGCCTAATTTATTGTATTTTTGTGCTTATCAGAAATTCCACTGATTCCACTAATTTATCAAAAGATTCCACTAATTTAGTCATTTTCTATCTGTTGGAATATATCAGACTAGGTTAGATCATATCTCAGTTTATTCTCACCACAAATTAATATAAAACATGTCAAATCCAGAGGAAATCAAGCCACTGCTAAATCATTTAATTATAGTAGAATGACAATTTCAACATTTGTTTTTAAATATATAATACTTGTAAAACTTTTGAAAGTTTTGACACAAATTTTTTATGTTTGAAATCTTTTGGAGAAAATGACTCCCAGTATTTTCACTTCAGACATAAAAGGAAATGGAACTGTAGGGGGGGTGTAAAATCTCTTTTTAGGGGGGTCAGCCGGAGCATTTCTGATTTGGTAGCAATAATGGTTAGACTGGAGTCGTTACATGTGAAATTTAGATAATCGCAAATGTTATTAGCACACAGCACTACAAGATTATTGCCTTCAAGTAGATGAGCAAGCTTGAGAGATAGCTAATCCACAAATTTATACCCATCTTCGCGCTCGCTCAGAATGTAGTTAATCAGAAAGAAATGTTATGCCTGCAAGTTTGGTGCCCAATGGCATAATGCGGTAATATCACAGTCAAACTATTCATTTTCTAGACAAATGGGACAGAAAACTGGAAGTAGTCAAAAAGTGCATTTCTTTTTCGAAATATATGTGCACAAATTTATCGGTTATCCCTGTCCAAAGTTTCATGTTTTTTCTTTCAATGTTAAGCATGCATCAGACAATTTGGAACCACATTAAAAAACTTTTTTATTTTTTACTTATTGTTTATTTTTTGGCACTCCTTGTAAAAAGAAGTCAACAATTCATTTTTCCACTCTATTTTCCCTAAATATTAGAAAAAATTGGGAGAGGACTTACTAAATGCTTTCATCTCAAAATGTCAGATGCAGACATTTTAGCTATTTATGAATTTAACCTGTGGGGTGCTAAGTTCTTTTATGATATTATTTCATTTGCAAGCTGACAGGTTGAAAACTGAATACTAATATAGGCTCTAAATTTGGAGTCGCACATGACTTTTGTGTATGGGTTACGGCGACAATAGTAAAAAAAAGCTTCGATAATCCGATAATCTGATTAGGAAGTTCAAGAAATTCAGAAGTTTTGAGTTTTATGGTTGTCAAGCCCAAAAGTTCCCCACTTTGTGTGTTCGTCCCAAAACAAATCCAAGTCTATTTATCTTCTTTTTTTTAAGGGGACTACCCTGCTTTACGAGTCCTTAAGAACTAAATCCTGTTCTAGCTAAATTTTAATTCTTTTACATTAAGAATTGATGTGAACTTAAAATTGGGTTATTGAGAAGGAAACATGTTAAGAAAACCTTTCTTATTTCAAAATATGCAGAAAAATTGTGGTTAACACATTTCTGATACGCTTCTGCTATATTTATCCCCTCCCCCCTTCTCTAATGTGTAAATATATGACCCAAACTCTACATTTATCATGTTTTTCCGTTTCTTGGCATCATCGGTGTTGATTTAATGGGCAGACAACCTGGTTGAAACCAAAGTGACGCCTAGCAAAATGCATGTAAATAAATAGTTTTGGCTATATACTTTCACATTAGGGGGGTGTTGGAAGAAGGACCGTAGTGCATGCCCCCCCCAATGTTTTCGTCATTCGGTAAAAAAAAAGTCGGTAAAAAGCGCCATGATTTTTCTGACG
The DNA here is from genome assembly GCF_049724085.1 of Artemia sp. Qi Xiang Cuo. Classification (NCBI taxonomy): domain Eukaryota; kingdom Metazoa; phylum Arthropoda; class Branchiopoda; order Anostraca; family Artemiidae; genus Artemia; species Artemia sp. Qi Xiang Cuo. The sequence continues at coordinate 74,023,644 of NC_142803.1, forward strand.
CCACTAAAACGTTTTTTTCGGTTAAATAAAAACCAAGAAAATACTCACATTTGACAAATACTGACATCTATAGAAAGTTCGAACGTGGTCGGTAAACTCAGCAGTTTTACCGACTCCTATTGTGACTTTACAGATGGGGTCATAATTTCCGAACTGGTTAAAGAAAGGGTTTTAAAACAGCGACATGATAAGTACTGAAATCTGAATCTCAATCGACCAATGCAGTGGTTCTGCCGACTCCTGTAGTGATTTTAAGTATTGTATTCGTAACTGACATTGTGTTAATTATTGAAAGACCAGTCAGTAAAAAAAACAGCCAGTCAGTAAAATCTGGCGCTCCTTCCTCCCCCCTCCTAAATATTGTGGGTAGTAACGGCTCTGGTTGGAAGTAAACTATAGTAGAAGAGAATCCATATTTTGCATATTATATCTTCTACATATTATGAAGTGTTGTTTCTGTTATTTGTTTTTTTCTGAATATTCCAAGTTCAATCGTTAGAACTAAAAATTACCAACTATTGGTTTGCAAAATAAGTTTAGTTTTAGCTAAGTAACGGAATCATCTCCAAATAATGCCTCAAATTGGCGTTAAAAAACTACATATAGAGAGAAAAGGGAACAAAAAATCTCTGAAAAGTTCTGGGAAAGGGTTAAATTTACATTTTTGATTTTCTCATTGCATGCACAAAAAGGAGTTTTCAATAAAGGTAAGTCTTAAAAAGATTTTTTTTCAAAATCTAATTGGGTAGAGACTTGCGGGGGGGGTGGTGGTAAGCCGTTTTCCATTTTAAATTATTAATACCAGGATAGAGCATTTTCTATATTTGAAAATAAACAAAAATTATCTCACTTTGATAGTTTTCACCTTTTATGTAGTTAGCATATTTCTAACTAGCAGCCGTCCATAATTCCAAATAAAAAACAATGAACTTTTGCTTATGACCTTAGATTACATCCAATAATTAAGTTAGTAGGAAATGTGGAGGGAAACATTTCCAAAATATATTGCAGTAATAATTTTATCAGATGCATCTGGCTAAATAATGTTCGAAATACTTTTTAAAACATTTTCAACAAAACAAACAGCGGTATCCGATATAAAAACTGGTTTGAAGTACTTCGATTTTAAGAAAGTGTCTTTTTAAAGTGAGTGTTTCAGGAAAAAGGTGGGCCCCTAAGTTCCCTTCCCCCTATTTTGATAATGTATCGCCTATCTTATAAAGTCTTATTCAAAATAACTCTTTACGATCTTTGCCCCATATCCTTTTCAAAATGAGTTTTACCTATGTTTTGCATATTCATAGTAAAGATTTTTCTTTAATTTTAGTCGTCTTAGCCGTCTAATGCATGACTTAGCAATAACCAAAATACCGCCTGTACTCTATTATGTAACGTCTATTACTTTTCTTAGCGTAAGAGAAGAATCGATTAATGAAAATGTCAATATGTTAGGTGTCCTCTCTTGTTGCACGGATACTTTTCAATGAAACCAGAAATAGTTCTCTTTTTACGGGGCAACAGATTGATAATAAGCAAATTGATTGCTTTAAAAGTAATTATATTTTTTAACAAAAAGTACTAAAAAATACAATTTTTAACAAAAAGTATTGCAAAAGTACAACTTTCATAGAAACTATTCAAAAAGTACGATTTCGATAAAAAAAAATGTACTTCGGTACACCCTTTGGAAACCCTGTCTGTAATCCTTGCCATCTTTTTCTTATTCATTATATGTTTCCCAGTAACAGAGGGCAGATCTTTAAAAGCTTTTTTAGTAAGCTGCCTTTAAAGATTTTTAAAGCTTATTCCTAGAATAAAGTAATTGTGAAATCCTTAGTCAGTTTTGTATTAATATTCAATTTAGTGAGTTGATCTCTACTTCGTTGTTGAGCACGTGCGTAACCTCAAGGAGCAACAGTACAAAATGTACAAATCAAACAAGACACAATTCTTGTTTAACCCTGTTTCTGGTGAACTCCTTGGGACTAAATTCAGGAGGATTTTCCATTGTTACACTTTTTTTATGAAGGCAGGCCCTAAAAGTAAGGATATACCAAAAGAAAAAGCCCATTTTTACTTTCCTTGATACTCTCCTATTTCCTATGAAGTATATATGGCATTTTGAAGGCAACCAGGGGATGACCACCTTCTAAATAAGTTTTTGTCACTTTCTAATTTTGATTCTCATTTTGAAAAAAAGAGTGAAAGACAATTCTTTTTTTTGGCCCTAAATAAATCAACGTTTCAAAATTCTTTAAATTTTCCCCGTAATTTAGAATTTTATATGGGGACATGAATTATAATAAAAATCAATAAAAATTAACCATTAAGTTATATTTAATACATATTTATATAATGAAATAAATATTTAATAATATTTTAACTAAAATCACTATAAAACAAATAAATTTTGCCACAATTGTAACTTCTTCTTAGCCCTCAGAAGTTAGGTTAGGAAGATATTCCATCCCCAGTCTTCCGGGTGGGAAATCTGACTACGTGGTCTCATCGTGCTGGAAACGGCTTCATTATTGATTCCTAGGCAAACACATAAAGGGCGCTAACAAGCCGGGGATTTGCTCGTCGAGTAAATCCCACAGAAAGACCCATGATAATGCCATGTATAAATATTGAAAATGTGGCATGACTTCCTCGGTATGCAAGATGCTTCAGTTAGAGGTGACGTAGATGAAAAATGGATGAGCCTTCCTTGACATTAAATTCCCCGTCAAGATCGGATAATGTAACATTCAATCAATAAAAGAAGATATACCCAAAATACTAGTTGCATATGAGATGCAGAACTAAGGACTCGACTTTCTATATTTGTCTGAAGCTCAAATCTCCAAATATGGAATTTCAACTAACATTCGCTCATCAAATTAGCCGTAGTGTCTATATTATTCAGGAGTTGTTGACAAATCTGGAACACCAGGGTTAGGTTTTTTCCTTTCTGGAATGAAAATCATGCACTTATTGAATGGGACCTAGAATGTCAAAGACTTGCTTTAGTGAAGATTAAAGGGTAAAAGACTAATCTTAGTCATTGCTGCGTACCGTCCACCCTTAAATGTAACAAATGAGTCAAAGTATACGAAGCGAAGAAAAAAATTTTGGCACATTCTGTCCCAAGAATCTATTGTTATTGCTAAAGAATGAAATGCTAGAGTTGGATAAAGATAATGTTACTAAAAACCCAGATACATTGTGTACTTGTCAAGTCTAGATTCAAAAGTTTTTTGTTGAATTCTCCCTCATATCTTGGTGCTAAATTAGGCTTCAAGTCTGATTCTGATCAAAAGCCAATAATTGCTAGAATTCATCTTCGGGTATCGACCAGGTGTCGAAACTTGTATACCCCCTAGAACATATGTTGCTGGTTTGAATATATTCCCCATTGCCTTGTCAAACCTGTTTAGTGCCAAATCCATCGTGAATTATAAAGGAAACCTCGAGGAGCCTCCCGATAGTTCTTTAGAGAATTAATGAAAGTTGCTGCAGTTGCTGAAAGGTGTTTGCTGCAGTAATGCAGGAGTCAGCGAGAGAAGTCCTTAGTATGTCATTACCGAAAAGGGTTTTAAATATGGGTTCATTTTTTAAAATAATATCGCAAATAGGATCAATATTTTTATTCCCAGTATCTCTATTAATTAACAAACCTGCAAAAATATATTTTTTTTATTTATAATGGTTCAAGAGCCTATTGAGTAAAAGATTAATTATTAGAAACGGCTGTTGCCTCCTCCTGAAGGTTTCCTGAAGGTTATTAAATTTTAGGGCATTATCTATTGAGTTCCGGTACTCAATAAATCGTTCCACAAATTGGTGGTGTGTTCGACCGATGTAAAATTTTCCGCAAGAGCAAGGAATACTGTATACTTCACTTACCAAACTATTACGTGTTTTATCTTTTCCAGAATTTTGGAAGCTACTCGACGGTTTGATTGATTTGAAACAAGTTGAAATATTATGTTTCAGTAAAGTCAATACCAAAGACGGGTATGTAAAGTAATGAAACACATCTATTTGAAATTGTAGGGTTCTGTCCCAAGAATTCCGTCCCAAATGTAAAATTTTGAATTGATTTGAAATAAGTTGAAATATTATGTTTCAGTAAAGTCAATACCAAAGACTGGTATGTAAAGTGAAACGAATCTATTTGAAATTGTAGGGTATAAAAGTTGAGACCTCTCGTGTTTATTACATTTTGAATGTTTAATCTACCATTTTTTAATAGTTTGTTTTCGAATTTTTAAAGGATACAGGTGCAAAATAAGATATCCCTCAAATATAATAGTCGTTATCAATATACTCCGGAGGAATAATTTTTATGTTTGTTTTCATGATTTTTATTTACTGGCCATAGACCCGTTTGTCGTTTTTATATTTATTTCTTTGTTTTCTTTAATGGCTGGGCAGTTTGGCATTAAATCTTTTGTTCATCAAGTCTACGGGCAAATTTTAGCAGTATAAGTGAAATTTTATTATACTCTAGTAAATAGATATGCAAATCTAATAAATCAGCAAGCTTTCTAAAAATTGCAAGAAAGAAACAGTCATTCCTAAATCTATTAGTTTAAATACCCACTTTGGTATTGATAATGAAAAGAAATTAAAGGATAAATCAAGTGTCATAGCTTTTAATCATGCGATTGGCGAAAAAAACAGAGACGTGTAAATTTAATTTGAGATATTAATTATCACAAGGACTTGTTATTCTAGAATATTCCGTAAAAACCTTCCCGGAAAATTAAAGACACGGCTATCACGTCATTTAATCATGATTTTCAACTTTCAAAAGATTCACTTGGCTAATAATTATATGGACTTTTATTCGCAATATTCTAAGATTCTGATATCTTATGTCCTCTTTTTTGTCCTGGTCCTGTTGTCAAGGAAATTTCATCCAAGTCTTTGACTGTTCAGCAGGAAGAAATTTTGGCGGAAGGGCCAAAATTTTGCTTGTCTTCATTTTTTTTCGTTGAGAATCTCTTTATTTACATAAATACTTACATACTTCCAGAAGCCTGGTGGTACTATTTGAGGTAAAAAAAAACAAAAATACATTTTAATCAAAATCTTAACAACCATCATAATGGCCCCTTGGCAGCCTGCAGAAATCGAGTCTAACCGTCTGGTCTAGAATCTCACCTGGTTGTCTTTCCCATGTTAATGACACCATGACCTGACACCATGAAGCTGGTGTCTGAGTGAGAAGCTAGACTAAGGCGATGGCTTCCTCGGTCGTCGAGTCATACCTGTGTTATAAGTATCATATTGATGACGTTCAGAGAAAAAGCAAAAGATATTGTGCAGGCAACACGATACCACATTTTTCAAAATATTAAATATTAACTGTGCTGTATAGACCTTAAATAGACCAGACACCGGTAGTTTATGTAAACTCTTAAATAGATCTCTTACCGAAAAACGAGAATCATTATTAGAAAGAATCCTGATAGCCCCATTCTGGAGAATAAGTAGCTACATAAGATATAAAATGAATGTGGACGACCACACTGAATTACAGTAATTACAAAGTAGATAGGGGTGCTCCAACGAAAAATAACTAAGACACAATATTCTAAAAGGAAAGAAAAGCTTTAATTTACGCATCATTCCAACATTATGGAACACTTTAGAAGATCCACTCTGTATATGTTCTACGGCCGAGAGGGTCACATCTAGAATAACTACCTCGTATTTCACTATACTTTTCCGAGATACTCGGGACGGACTAGCATTCACGGCTGTTAACGATGGATAGTAGTTTTTAGGTCTCCCATAAGTAATCCAGTTAGATTAATTAGAATTGATAGCCAGTTTGTTCGATGTCATCCATCGTTCCACATTATGCAGGTCATCTTCTAACAATCCGACTTACTCTTGCTCCGTACAAGAAATAATCGTGAGATTTGTTTCATCTGCGAACAATACACGGACCTTCGTTGGGCCTCCAAACTCTGAACTTAGGTGATTTGATAGGCCAGACACTGTGCTGCGTAGGTTATTAATATTAACATCAAACAACTTTGGACCGAGCGAAGATCCTTGAGGAGCACCGCACTGGATTGAGTAACGACAAGACACAATACCTCCTATTTTCATAAATATTGACCTTTCTGCTAGATAATATTCAAATAAGCAAATAAGATTACCACGGCCACCACATTTCCTTATATTTCCTCACACAATCTGGTGGTCAACAATATCGATAGCTGTCAGTATACCTACAAATAACATAGCCACCCTCATGTGACCATCTAATCCATCGTTTACTGGTGTCGCCACAAACTGAAGAGCAATCTCCAATAAATAAACATTACAGAATTCAAATTGACTACTAAAAAAATAAAAAACACATTAAGACTTGACTTCACATTTGCTGCAAGAGCGCCACACCGGTAATTTTCCCTATTTTTCTCAACTATATTATATCCATTTACATAAAAAAAAAAATCGCTGGGGTTATACAGCCAAGTTTCAGTTACTTACTTGACTTAAGGCTCCTGCCGAGGGTTCGGCGTAGAGAACGATGAGACTAAACACCACCACGTTGATCTATTGCTTGCCAGGCTCACTTCTTCCACCTGGATGAGGGCTTGGGTGAGGAATTCATCGGCTTTGCCTTTCCACCTAATGGTGGGGCGTCCTCTGGGTTGCTTCCATCCGAGTAGGGTGGGATCAAAGTCGAATGCGACCCATGCTGGGGCGTCGTGTGACATGTGAAGGAGGTGACTGACACTGAAGTGTACGCTGGCCGAGGTGTGTCGAAAAAGAAGTTTTAGCAGTACATGACGAGAGAGTCTGGTTGCTAATGAAGTTCGTCCAGTGAAGTCCTTTGATACTTCGGAGAGGTCTCGTCTCTGCGACATGTACGGCACTGCGGATAGATTTTGTAGCTGGCCACGTATCCGCTCCATGCAGCAGCATTGTGCTGACTGACGCATTGTAAATGTGTATTTTGGTGAAGCGGCTTATGTTTGGCTTTTGCCTGATGCTGCTAAGCCTCCCAAAAAATGCCGACACTTTGGCTATTCCAGAAGTGAGCTCTTTTGTGATCAAGCCATCTTCGACAGATTAGATCCTAGGTAAGTGAAGTTTTCAACCAAATCTACTTTGTTGCTTCCGATGGTGACTTCCTTTATAGTAGAACAGAACTTACGGGGCTCAAAGAGCATAACCATGGTTTTCTGCAAGTTGATCTTCAGTCCACTGTGGAGATTCCTTTTGAGAGTACCTAGAGAGCTTTTGTAACCTTTCGACGGTTTTTACAACTAGTACAATGCTATCGGCAAAGTCAGCATAAGAGAGTAGCCAGTCTCCGTACTGAAGACCGACCTGGAAGCAATTCGCCGTACTAGTCAGAACAAAGTCTATGACGCAGTTGAAAAACTCGGGAGCGGCGGCACAACCTTGCCAGACGCCAGTCTTTACCGAGACTGTGGGACTGCATCTTCTATTGAATTGCACACAGGTTTCCTTATTCTGATACAGCTTTTCAAAAACTGAGTAATATTTCTTGGGTTGACTCTTAGCTCTTAGTACTAGCCAAAGTAAACTGCAATCAATTGAATCGAAAGCAGCTATAAAGTCCAAGAATGCAATGTGTACTTTTTGTTGGAACTCTCGTGTCTTCTCGATCAACTGGCGCATAGCGAAAATTTGCTCCGTCGTCGACCTAACGGGCTTGAATTCGGCTTGCTGGACTTTTCTCTTTCTAGGCAAAAGGGTGGAACCCCTATCCAGGAGTGATATAGTGAAAAGTTTACCAGGAACGGCGAGAAGTGTGATCCATGATTGTTGGAACAGATTTGAAGGCGGCCCTTATATTTCGAGAGCGGCAATATGAAGCCAGCACGCCAGTCATTTGGTATAATTTCCGTCATCCATACAGCTGAGAAGATTAGCTGGAGCGAAAGAATTATCACAGCACCCCTGTATTTGAGGAGTTCTACAGAAATACCACAGACGATCGGGGCTCAATTATTATTAAACCGTTTTACAGTATTTTGGATCTCAGAGGTGATAAACGGTTGCGATACAAGGTTGGAAGTAGCCTCAGGTGTGGCCAGGGCTACTTGAATCAGACCTAGGTTGGGATTAGCAACTGACATGGCATTCAAAATCGTTGAAAAGTGACTACTCCAGAAAGAGAGTTGGCCTGCATCGTCATCCAGCATGCTTCCGTCAGCAGACAAAACATAGCTCAGGGCGGAAATGTTCCCTTGTGTCAGCTCGCAGAGGTGTTTGTACAGGAAGCTGGTGTCTCCTTTCCTTGAAGTATCTTAAAGATTGCTAGCCTTCTTGCTAACTAAGGTCTTCCTATAACTTTGCAGTAGGCTATTGCACAGGCCATTTAGTTTTCTGTACTCTGGCATGTTCTTTGCTAAAAGGGCCTTCCGACGCAGCTCGATCATAGAAAAAGTCCCCTGGGATATCCAGGGTTTATTCTTGTTTCTGCTGCGGCCAATAGTACTGCCAGTCGAATCGAGTATATTATCTTTGAAAGACTTACATGCTACTTCAGGGTCATCCAGAACTTGAAGGCAGCTAAACCGGTGCGATATAACGAGAGCATACTTCTGTTGCATCTCAGATGTAGCCAGGCTATTCAGATCGAGCCTGGGAGGCCGTCTTTCCTGTCGTTCTGCTTTAAGATATAGCCTTAGTGTGGCGACTACCATCCTATGGTCTGTGTTTTCAAGCTCGGCCGACCTATAAGTCCGGCAATTTGTTATAGACGATCGCCAGCGACACGAGATCATACCATAATCGAACGTCTTCTTTGTCTGTCCGTTGTTACTATACCAGGTGTATTCATGTATTTCTTGTCTCTGAAGAAGCGTGTTTGATATGACCAGATTATGCATATTGCAGAGCTGGAGGATTCTTTGTCCGTTGTCATTCAGTGAATCCAGAGTCAAAGGGCTGAGAAAGCTTCTCCATCCGCCCTCGCTGACATTTATCGTTGCGCTAAGGTCTCCCAGAAGTGTGACGATGTCGTGGGGTGGGACTCTAGACAGGGTCACTGAGAACTCTGCATAAAACAGATCCTTCACTTCCGCAGGACTCGGATTAGTGGGAGTATAGCATACAATAATTGTCCACTTTCCATATTTGTGCTGGAGCTGAGCCGGCAATATTGAACCTGAAATTTGTTTATAGGAGAGAAGGTATTGGGTCACCAGACCAGATCATGTGATATCCTTCACCAATATCCTCAGACTTTCTTCCAACAAGGCGGGTTTCAATAAGACCAGCCACAGCTACATTGAAGCGTTTTAGCTCATAGGCAAGCATTGATTTAGCTCCAGGAAAGTTGAGTGTGAGTGCGTTCCAGGTGGCGAGTCGTATTTCACCTTGGTCAATAAGGTTCATTCGATGGTCTGAAATCGGTCCAGGGACATGCTGGGGTCGTGGAAGGTAAAGAGGGGTAATTCATCCGAGGCAGCATCATCGTTTTTAGTTGTGGTAAAATTTTCGGGTGGAGGGTTGAAGGCCCAACCGAGCCTAGGCCTGGGATCTAATTAAGCTCAGAATAGCCTGGATACTGAGAGTCCCTGGGGTGGGCTCCACCCAACTCATTAGGTTGAGGCTGACCATTAACATGAAGTGTTTAGTTAGGGGAAACCCCATATCCAGCGGTACGTGGTCAGCAGACATAGTCTGCCTCCTTCCGAACGAATTCCATATGTTGCAAAAGATGATAACGGCAACACATTCGTCATAATGGATAGCAGTGATTATGAAGAAAAATGGTAAGTAATTATTTCTGATGAAATTATTTACAAAAAGCTGGGTTTTGATCCCATAGAAAAATGCACAAAAGAAACACAACATGAATTAGAAGTACTCAAAACAACTTATATATAACCCATATATTCTATAATAAATTTTTCCCTAGAGGTTGTTCAGTACAGAAAATTTGTGGTTTGCCTAAAGATCCACAAAAATAGTGCTCTTCGACCTATTGTATCAATTATTCATTCACCGGTTTCTTAATTAGGAAAATGGTTGTCAATAGCATTTCGTCCGCTTTTGGAGACTCAAAGATCTTTTTAAGAAATTAGTATATGTTGCAACCAAATTGAGAAACTGTTACATAGACAACAACACCATTATCTGTAGTTTTGATGTTGTATCTATGTACACAAATTGTGTTGTTACAAAAAATGTGAATTCATATTAAAAAATAAAATGCAAAAACATTTTGAATTGATAGAAGATGTAACTTTTGCAAGCATGGCCGTTAAGTCATTTTGGAATTGATAAACTTGTGAATAACCGAAGGTGTAAGGAGGGCAAAAATCTCTAACCCTTGAGTCAACGTTAGGAGAATGCCTCCCGTTTCCAGCCTAGTGTCTCTTGGAACTTAGCTTATTATTTATAAAATACCTTACACCTAGAAAACTTGAACTACCTGGTTAATAACAGGCTTACCTATTTCTGGATTCTCGGACGTTATACTAAAGAGGACCTCATTCCTCTTATTAGCTGATCTTTTATTTGTTAACCCGTGCGGACTATGTATATAAAGGCGACCTTGATGTTATACAGATAGGTTAGAGAAGGAAGAGGAATTATATTGTCAAACTAAGAATTTCAGTTCCTTTCTGTCCAGATCGATTCAATTAATAATTTTACCTTGTGAGTTTAAAGTTGATCAAAGGTTCAAGGAGAACAAATCCCTTTTGCGAGATATAAAAAAAGATCTTGGCTTCGACTAAACAAATAATTGGATAACTAATTAAATACCGTTATTCCTAGTTTCCGAGAAACAATAATTTGAAGTAAAGGATCTTAACTATCTGAGTACCCAAGCCTTGTCGAACTATTCAAGTGTAACGCTTGCAATTAGAAATGTTGATCGCCTAGAACAAAAATAATCATTTTTTCCGGTAAACGACAAGGACTGAACAACGGACGCAGGCAATATATGATTAGCCAACCCAGAAGAGATATTGGAAGAGTTTAGAATAATAAGAATTACAACATTTTTTTTCTTTTATTCTATTTAATAATAAGTATCAGTTTTCACTGGATTTTGAGCACCGATTTCTACCAAAACGCCTCATTTATAACACACTATCAAATTTTAGCCCTAAACTACAGGGCGATCACACAACTGATGACATTGGTAGTCAATTTCTGTGTAACTTTCGTTTAAGAGGGGGAGGATTAATAAAAATTAAAATTTTTGGTAAAATTTAGTCCTCTGTTCCTCCTAAGAAGTTGTTGGTTCCTCTTACGCAATTTATAAACTAACTCATTTTAGTAGTTTAAAACAATTTAAAGTCCAAAATGTTTCCCCCATTTAGAGTTTATAAGGATAGAGGATC